>NW_011483988.1:20312-24415 GCF_000754665.1 Bison bison bison | reverse complement strand
AGTCCTTCATAAGTGTTTCCTCTGAGAACAAGCAATAGGTGGCAACCCCGGAGGCAGCTGAAGGAGGCCCCGGGCTTGGCCATGTCTGCCCACCCAGGCGAGGCTCACCGAGTGCTTTGAAGAAGTGCCGTCAGCTGGTTGGGGGTCTGAGAAGACACACCACTGTGAAAGACCCTCTGGATTTCTTCACACCCCAGTAAGTGTTCCCTGGCATGGAGTGTGGCTGCTTTTGTCCCAAGAGTGTACTTTGTGATTGGGGACATGGGACTGTGGGACCCGGCTGTCCTCTGTGAGTCGGAAAGTCCGTGTGTCCCAGGTGGGGCTTGCTTGTGCGTGTTCCCTCGGGCAGAGGTGATGCTAGTGCTGCTCCTTGGAGGAGCACGTGGCGGGAAGCAGGGAGGCGGGCTGGAAAGCCGCCACCAGAAGGGGTATCTATGAGGAACACGTCTGCTTGGGCGTGTGGTCGGTCAGCTTACTGGGCTGCCCTTGACTTTTCACAGTATCCCTGTACACCACAGCGGTATCTTGTGCACATTCAATGTCAACAGTGCTTAACCGAAAGCTTCTTTGGGAAACTACAGAGTCAGGAACCATGAGTCTGCTGTCTAGTTACCCCAGTTGGACCTATCTCATCCATTTTCAAACACTGAATGGATAGTATTAAAGTTGAATTCGTGAAGAATAGTATTTTAGCATCAATGTAGTTCATATGTACATAGTGACTACAATGTGTGTCATGTCCGTGGCTGTCTGATTACTTTGTTGACAGCCCAGCCTGCCTTACCATACAGTTTCCGTGAGATGGGAAGGCTCCCAAAATTGTTCCCCCATCATGCAGGCCAGTGTCCAGTGAGAAAGACCTAGGATGCAGTCAGGTTATGTTTCTGTGAATTTTATTTCTGAGAGTCTTGAAAGCAATGTTTCACTCCTGCCTTCTGCTAAATATAGATGGATAATGTTTTTGAGTCACAATCCCCTGATTTACCACAGATCACCCCCCAAAATTAAGAATCCCCTTTGTTCTGGCTATTTCACCTTGAAATGAATCCGTTCTCCTGCAGTAACCGACATGTTAGCATTTTGTTTATAAATAGTCCCAAGATTTCTTATTTTCTGATAGTATTACAGACAGGGTGTCAATGCAATAATTTCCTCAAACCTTGGCACTCAGGGGAAGCCCTGATGTGCTTGTGGCAATGCAGCGTGTGTGCCCCATGCCCCCCTTAGAGTTTCTGAGGAGGTAATCTGTGTCATATGGGTGAGAATGTGCATGACTATGCAGTGCCCAGCTCTTGCTCAGGAGAATAGCATGCACTTTGAGAACAGCTGCTCTGCTGTAGTAGTCAAGGTCTCCATTTCTAGCAAAAGTGTTGCTTTTCTTGTAAATGGAGAAGATAAAGCAATTTTTTATGTAAAATAAAAAATAAAATATGATAGGATGTTTAGTTTACTGTGTCCTTGCAAATTAGCCTGTGTCTTATGCTGTGGTCCACAAGTTATCCTCAGACTTTTGTTTCTCATTGTATTTCAATCTGGATGCAAGAGGAATGTGTTAAAGCATGCCCTGTCCTACAGGGCAGAAGTTGAGAACTGGACAGAAATCAATTGGCTCAGGCTTCTGGTGAAAAGATGGGAGGTTCCCCTGTGTACATGAAAAATGCAGGAGCCAAATCTTGGGCTTAATTTCATGATAGGGAGCAGTTTTCCACCTGTTGGAAGTCCTGGCTTGTGGCCATTGGGGCGGGTCATTGTGTTCGTGGCCAACATGGGCTGTGGTAGTATGCAGGCAGAGCTGCTCCTTGGCATTTCTGGTGTGTCTCCTTGCCTCTTGTGGAAGATGGTGAATACACCGAGTGTGCCCACAGGAAAAAAAGTATGGTGAGTGAAGGTGCCGTGTGTGAGACATACCACAAATACCTGCGTGGCTTTGAGCACTGACAGCAACAATTCTGCTTGCTCACGTCAGGCCTGACCCCAGACTCCATCCTGTTCTAAAGCCAGGTGCTCCTTTCTCTTTCTGAGGCCTGCCTGCAAAGGGTTCTTAGAGTTTGACAATGGCTTGTTCAAGGCTGCCATGTTTTCTGGCCACATGGGCTGGGGAGATAGTCTGCTTTTTCCTTGTTTCAAGCCCAGTGCCAGAAGCTTCAGGTAGTTTGCCCCAAAAAGGCAAGTTGAGCAGTTGTCTTACTGCAGATATGGCGAGTGACCTTGGGCACTTGGAGACCAAGAACCTCCTCCAGTACGTTCACTTGTCCGGGATCCCTGCTCCCCTGTGAACTCTACCTTCCCCCGGGCAATAACCCTTTCTTCAAAGTTTCTCTCGGAGAATAATCAA
Organism: Bison bison bison; assembly: GCF_000754665.1. Taxonomy (NCBI): domain Eukaryota; kingdom Metazoa; phylum Chordata; class Mammalia; order Artiodactyla; family Bovidae; genus Bison; species Bison bison. The sequence continues at coordinate 22,080 of NW_011483988.1, read as the reverse complement.
GAGTTGACAAAGTCAGAGAGCCTGCAATGATGTTGCTTCTTGGCTGTTTCTGCCCTGTGCACTGGAGCTTCCTAGTGTTCTGGAAAGAAGTGGTGCCGCCCACTCTAAAGAACATAGCCTGCTACAGCCAGAGGAGAGCCAGTGGATTCCAGAGAAAACAGTGAGTCTCTCTCATGTGGAATCTGGTTGCTCGTCCTCTGGTGACGTGCTTCATCCTGTGAAAAGAGCATTGCTGTGCCCTCTTGTTCTCACACATTAAATGTGTTAGTAGTTGCATCCTTTGTGCAGGTAATTTTAAAGGGGTGGCTTGAGTGACAGATTTCAGTAATCTGTGATGCCACATTTTAGTCTACCATTTTTATGGATTATACATGTGCATAAAGGAAGAGAGATAAATCAAAACACCCATGTATTAATACATGGGCCATTGCTTAATTTCAGAAATGTCAGATTAGTGGAAATGTTGCTATATATATATCATCTTTACATTTTTTAACCTTATTTATATAATTTATTTTTTATTCCAACTCTGAAAAATGGAATTTTAGTTTAATTTTTAAAGACGTAAATTTTTATTTAAATGTACATCCACCTAAAGTTAAATTTGCAGTTTGATAAAGAAAATCTCATAGTATCACAAACTTTACAGTATTCTGTCATAGAGAAAATATTAAAGTTTTAGGATTTTTTTAAGGAGAGGTGATTTACCTGCTTTCATTAAATAGGTCATGAAAGGTATATTCCAAAATTTTCAAAAGATAAATATATTTGTCTTTTTCAGATGTCTGCCTCAGTTGTAGGTTTAGTGCCTATATAGTGTATTTGTTTAAATTGCAAATGAGATTATGATAGTATAACAGGATGTCAGTTATATAAAAAATACTACAATTTGGACGATAGGCTTACAAAACTGTCAGAAATAGATTTTTTTTTTATTGTTAAAATTGACTCATCCATATGTAAAATGCTCAAATATTTGTCATGGTGAAATGCACTTTAAAAAATATGTTTAATATTTATAAAATGGTTTTCTTTCCCAGACTGTCATATTGGATATTAACAAAGTATTATGCCCATTTAGGTATGTCTTTTATTTGGGGAATTACTCTGTAAAAAATTGATAGTTTGTCATATTGGCCATTTAGTGAATTACTTATTTGAAAAATTAAATTGAAGAACCTTTCCTTCAAGTAAGTTGAGCTAAAGATGGACTCTGCTGCTGCTAAGTCGCTTCAGTCGAGACCCCATAGACGGCAGCCCACCAGGCTCCCCCATCCCTGGGATTCTCCAGGCAATAACACTGGAGTGGGTTGCCATTTCCTTCTCTAATTCATGTAAGTGAAAAGTGAAAGTGAAGTCGCTCAGTTGTGTCCAACTCTTAGGACCCCATGGACTGCAGCCTACCAGGCTCCTCCATCCATGGGATTTTCCAGGCAAGAGTACTGGAGTGGGGTGCCATTGCCTTCTCCAGATGGACTCCAGTGGACATCATTAGCTTTGCTTGTGCAGAAAATTACCAGTGTGTTGAAAAATCATGTTGCAGGTTTACTTTGGGCAAGTGTACTTCATAAAATCCCCATTTATGAGATTTAAGAAGAACCAGTGTCATCAGTGGTGCTGTGGAAACCAAAGTGATCCAAACTGGGCCCAGTTCCACTGTCCACTGGATTGATGTTAGATACCCTGATACTTGACTTAGCATGCATGCACATTCTCTGATACTACATAAACGTCTGTTTGTCAAAATTTGGCATCATAGCTTAATGTA
>NW_011483988.1:18526-20212 GCF_000754665.1 Bison bison bison | reverse complement strand
TATATTGTAGAATTATGTCATCTGAATCTGCTACTCTCCTTCCTTCTGGAGTGTTGACTCCTAAGTCCTGTCGGATCTGTGGGAATTCCAGTGCTCTCCTTCAAGATGAAGTCCTGTTGAATAAGAAGCATGGAATCCGATCTCCTTCAGCATACCTTTCTTCAGAATTTAGGCAACAGCCAGAGGGATGTCAGTCAGGATAACTTCACTTCAAACTGGTTGCTGCTGCTGCTGCTGCTGCTAAGTCGCTGCAGTCCTGTCTGACTCTGCGACCCCATAGACGGCAGCCCACCAGGCTCCCCCGTCCCTGGGATTCTCCAGGCGGGAACACTGGAGTGGGTTTCCATTTCCTTCTCCAATGCATGAAAGTGAAAAGTGAAAGAGAAGTCGCTCAGTCGTGTCCGACTCTTAGCGACCCCATGGACTGCAGCCCACCAGGTTCCTCCATCCATGGGATTTTCCAGCCAAGAGTACTGGAGTAGGATGCCATTGCCTTCTCCGTTCAAACTGGTTATTCTCATATAATTGGAGTTGGGGATCATTTAACACTGTTCAGTGGTAAAAGAGCCACCTGCAATGCAGGAGACATGGGTCCAGTCCCTGGCCTGGGAAGATCCCCTGGAGATGGAAATGGCAACCCACTCCAGTATTCTTGCATGGAGAATCCCCATGGATGGAGGAGCCTGGTGGGCTAGAGTCCATGGGATCCCAAAGAGTCAGACATGACTTGGTGACTAAAGGACAACAACTAGACCTTGTTTTCTTTGGAATCCTAAGTCTATAATTAGAGCCACTAAAATCCCCCTGCAGTGCAGTAGTCTCAGGTCCAATCCCTGGGTGGAGAACATCTCCTGGGCAAGGAAATGGAAACCCACTTTCATATTCTTGCCTGGGAAATCCCATGGAAAGAGGATCCTGGTGAAATGCAGTCCATGAGGTCACAAGGAGTCGGACATGACTTAGTCACTAATCAACAACAGCATATCATTTCCTCATCATACTGTCTGGGATCCACTAGACTACCCTCAGGTTCCATGTTTCTTTAGAAGGACCCAAAACTCAGAAAAAGCTGTTAAAGCCTTGCTTCTGTTTCATGGCAGCACAAGAAGACTCATTAAAAGGAGCAACATGAAATGGGGTGGAAGGAGGAATCCAGGAGCAACTGGGTGCAAATGTGCCATCATCCTGTTCACTGGCATTCCATTCACTGAACTGAACTCTGTCAACACTGACCTTTTTACTGTGTGTTGCCAACCAGGTAAGATCTCCCTAATTTTGGTCCGTTAATCTGGAGAGTCCCTATGATTGATTTTATTAGCCCCTCCTTCTCCAGCACCAGTGTGATGAAGATCAAACTGATACAGGTGAAAGTCTCAGGTCTAAACCAACAGACACGCCCCTACAGTTACAATGATAATATCAACTATGTGGTGTGGCCCAAACCTTCAAGTTTACAAAGATTCCTATCCTCGTGGACTTCTAAGGGCTCAGTGGAGCATATCCATCCTCATTACTGGAGACCTCTGCCAGATACAGGTTTTCAGCCACTCAGGCCCACCAATATAGAATTTTTACAGCAGAGTTTATAAATTCATATTCTTATATATGGTACTTTTTATCATATGTAATTTATATTTTGAAATAAATGGTTGTAAACTATTGATAGTTTTTTTTAATTCTAAGAAT
>NW_011483988.1:15313-18286 GCF_000754665.1 Bison bison bison | reverse complement strand
AATATATTTATTTTATTTTTTATTTATTTTAATTGGAGGCTAATTACTTTACAATATTGTGGTGGTTTTGCCATACATTGACATGAATCAGCCATGGGTGTACATGTGTTCCCCGTCCTGAGCCCCACTCCCACCTCCTTCCCCATCCCATCCCTCTGGGTCATCCCAGTGTACCAGCTCTGAGCACCGTGTCTCATGCATTGAACCTGGACTGGTGATCTGTTTCACATATGATGATATACATGTTTCAATGCTATTCTCTCAAGTCATCCTACCCTCGCCTTCTCCCACAAAGTCCAAAAGTCTGTTCTTTACATCTGTGTCTCTTTTGCTGTCTCGAATATAGGGTTATTGTTACCATCTTTCTAAATTCCATATATATGCATTAGTATATTGTATTGGTGTTTTTCTTTCTGGCTTATTTCACTCTATAATAGGCTCCAGTTTCATCTACCTCATTAGAACTGATTCAAATGTATTCTTTTTAATGGCTGAGTAATATTTCATTGTGTATATGTACCCCAGCTTTCTTATCCATTTGTCTGCTGATGGACATCTAGGTTGCTTTCATGTCCTGGCTATTATAAGCAGTGCAGTGAACATTGGGGTACACGTGTCTCTTTCAGGTTTCCTCAGTGTATATGGCCAGCAGTGGGATTGCTGGGTCATATGGCAGTTCTATTTCCAGTTTTTTAAGGAATCTCCACACTGTTCTCCATAGTGGCTGTAGTAGTTTGCATTCCCACCAACAATGTAAGAGGGTTCCCTTTTTTCCACACCCTCTCCAGCATTTATTGTTTGTGGACTTTTGGATAGCAGCCATTCTGACTGGTGTGAGATGGTACCTCATGTGGTTTTGATTTGCATTTCTCTTATAATGAGTGATGTTGAGCATCTTTTCATGTGTTTCTTAGCCATCTGTATGTCTTCTTTTACCATTGTAGCAATTCTTTGTATTCTAATGTTTCAGTCATTTTGCAATGCCTACTGATATATAGTCATGATTATCAACATACCCACAAAATAATTTTGAGTATTTTCTAGTGTTTATATGCCTCAATACCTATTTTTGTCTACTTCAGTTTAGTTCAACTTTAAAGAATACTATTAAATATTTAGTGATAATTTTTATATTGGTAACATATATGAGAATATATTCGAGACTTCAGCAGGTATAACAAATTTATTAACCTGACAGAAAATGGAATAAGTGTTTGTATGAATTACAAAATTATTGTGAGAAGAATATATGATAAGTGGAAAAAGCTGTGACAAGTCCTTATGCATTTCTATATTAATAATTCAGAAGACAAATATTTTTCTAGAAAAACTTTGGATTTTACTTTGCAAACGAGAAGAAAAGATGAATTCAACAGGATAATCTTTGAAAGAACAAACTGAACAAAGTAGAAAATACTAAGAAGACCTTTGTCAATAAAAATTCCTCCCAAACATTTATTTAGTTTCATATTTGTTGTTTGCTATTAACACTACCCTGTCCCCAAATTTTCGATTCTACCTTTAGGAACCACTCACCATTAATTTCATTCTAAGTTATTTTAGTGGAGTTCACCCTTCCCCACACACTAAGGGTAAGAATGCAAAGGCTCCATTGATCAATCCTTTATCCCCCTTCCCAAAATATTTGAAGTAGAGGTGAGCACATAGCCCATCTGGAATCAGTGTGAGGAGGTTTTTTTCTTGAGATTTCTGAAGAGATGAGGTCTTCTTCTGCTCCCTTTGCTAAAGTCAGGCCACATAGGCTAGAATGGAGTTTCTCATACTTCCTCTGTATTAGAATTGTCAAGGTAGCTTTGAAAATTTTTGTTTCCCAGTTACTCCCTCATTTCAAAGTGATCACAGTCGCTGGTTGTAAAACCAGTGCTTCAGGTTTTTTCAAAGAATCACCTGGGGATTCCACTTATTAGAAAATTTAGAAAACCAGTGATCCAGGGAAGAGTGTTCTCAAACTTGGGCAGACATTCTTTGGCTTGGTTGGCCCAATCTCACCCTGTGAATTTGTTTATGTAGGCTTTCTCTAGGTTAGATTGAGAATTTGCCTCTCTACCTACCATTTAGCTGAGGCTGATCAAGGACCACAGCTTGAGAATAACTACTCTATGGCAAGATTTGGGTATGCCATTAAGAAGGGTGCTCTACTTTTGAAAAGAGAGAAGTATGAAAAAATACGTTTTTAGGCTAGAATTTTCAGGTTACTGATCCCTACTGGATTGTCTGATTGGGTGGAACACCTGAGAATCTGCTTTCTAAGAAGATTCCAGGCCATGGTACCGATGATTTCAGGAATCACCTCTTGACAACTACTGCTCTTACACAACATCTTGAGGCTGAAATTTGTTTAGTATAACTAATAAGAACTACTATGTTATATGCCAAGAGTTATACTAAGGCTTTGTGTATGGTATCTCATTTCAGTTCACTTGCATAGAGAACATTGAAGTATCTCGTCACCAAAAATATAGTGGCGATCAGAATTAAACTACCTTCTGAAACCTCCAGGCCAAGAGGTGGCAGAATTCAGATTGGAACCTAGAAAAGCAGGACCCCAAATCTGTGCTCTTAAGCACAAGGAGGAGGAGGTTTCACACCAGATGAAGGTGCCTACCCCGTGTCCTTCTTGGCAGGTAAACTCTTTCTTGATGGTAAGTTGCAGGCCACAGCAGTGTGTAGCCACTACTGCTTTGTGGTTTCCCTAGGCCCACTTCCTCACCTCTTATTAGAGAGGATGTATCTACCCATACTGCCTATAGGTAAAGGTGGTATGAGTGAAGATATTGGCGGCTAAACATATCCCTGAAATCCTGCATTGAACTGGATAATGAAAGCAGCAGTTTTTCTTCCGTGAGAATTTGTTGGAGATGCTAGAGTCTGAATCCATACCTCCCAAATACCCCTATATTTAAAGTTAGTGGCAGGGGGTCTTACAAAAGAACCGGGGCAAAACTGGGTCTG
>NW_011483988.1:14192-15213 GCF_000754665.1 Bison bison bison | reverse complement strand
CTCCACACCATTAGAGGAGCAAGATAGCTTTCCCAATGTTTCAGGCCAAGTGCAGGGGACCTCAAAAGTTTTGCCCCCATCCAGGCCAGCTCAGCAGTAAACTCATTACAGACACAGTGAAAAGAGGCTTCCTGAGAAAGTCTGCTCATCCCAAGATAGCCATTTGGTTGCTTGGTTCAAGATATGACCAGAGATGATCTATTGTTAAAAGTATTCTCTGAAAATAACAAGGCGAAAGAAAGCTGAAGTAACTAACAGTTGTGGCTCTTTCTGCATGCACATTTTAGGCTCCCAGAATGACAGGACAAAGCGATACTGGCTGCTCTGGAGGCTCTGAAACTTCAGTGGTGAACAGAGGATCCTCTGGTGTCAAAAAGCACAGCAAGTGTTATCCCACATGCAGTCATTGGGGCTCTCAAGTGTTAGCGTGCAATATAATCACCGGGGACGTTGTTCAAACTTAGCTGCTGGACACCTCCTCTGTCCCCAGAGTTTCTGACTTAGTCCATGTAGAGTGGCGTCTTGGATTTTGTATTTCTAACAAGTAGCATAGGTGATGTTGGTGCTGTGGTTTGGGGAACCACTGTTTAACATCTAGGGCTACTATTCGAAGGAAGGTTTTCTGAGAATTAAGCCAACATGGATAAATTGGGACCCTAGATATTCTTGATGATGTGGTCTGAGTGCCTACTGTCAAGAATGCCAGAATAGCAGGAATCTCACCATTTTTCTTTTAATTTAAATGAAATAAAATAATTCAATTTCAATGAAAGCATCCAAAGCAAAGTAGAATTTTAAATGATAACTAGTTTAAATGTGTATATTCATTTAGCTTAATTAAATTCGTCATTTAGTTAATAAATTGATCTTGTAACCAAAAGAATACCCCCAAAATCTGTAATTACAGGGTCCCTTAGGAACTGCTGTAATTTTGTTTCGTGAAAAAAAAATGTTGGAAATACTGCAGACTACTGCAAGAGTAAGTTTCAAAATTTTGCAGAAGAGCAATGACTTTGCCTAT
>NW_011483988.1:13551-13701 GCF_000754665.1 Bison bison bison | reverse complement strand
CTCAGTATTCTTGCATGGAAAATCCCATGGACGCAGGAGCCCGGTGGGCTACAGTCCATGGGGCTGCAAAGTCAGACATGACTTAGCAACTAAACTGCAGTAAAACCTTGTTTTCTTTGGAATCCTAACTCTATAATTTACAGTCACTAT
>NW_011483988.1:12705-13451 GCF_000754665.1 Bison bison bison | reverse complement strand
TACAGATGGACTCTTGGACATCATTAGCTTTAACTGCTCAGAATTATTCCTGTTGTTTTGGAGAACTGCATTGCAGCTTTCCTTTGGAGAACTGCCCTTCCTACAACTGGAACTGGTGAAGTTCATGTGAAATTAATTCTTTCCTCAGCTACACTGAGTTTGTATAAACTAAGCTAATAAAAGGGTATGATATTCAAGTAAGCAATGAATGAATTGACATTGGCTTCATTGATTAACAAGCTCTTTTAAAAATAAAAAAAGTTGGAATTCTGACTCTATTAATATAGTAGAAAAATCTCTTCTAAATCTATTGCTTTACTCTCTTTCAGAACATGGATTCTTCTTTGCTACTGACCTGTTCTATAGACTTTCCAGTGCTTTCAGGGAAGTCACAGCAATGTCACTTCATTTTCCCACCAGTGATGTGTGCAAACATGCCTCATTTTAGTGAAGATAATCCCATCCCCAGTTCCATTGTGGTTACATAAACCAAACTGGTCAAAACAAGCATATGCTCTTATTGGCTTTGTTGATATATAACCTTGTTTTCTTTGGAATCCTAACTCTATAATTACAGTCCCTAAAATCTTCCTGAAATACAGGAGCCTTGGGTTCAATCCTTGTATTAGGAAGATCCCCTGGAGAAGGAAATGGCAACAAACTCCAGTATTCTTGTCTGGATCCCTAGTTTGGGGAGATCCCCTGGACAAAGAAATGGAAACCCACCTCAGTATTCTTGAATGGGA
>NW_011483988.1:8571-12605 GCF_000754665.1 Bison bison bison | reverse complement strand
AGTCACTATATGACAAGTAAACCAGCTGTCTTGCTTTCTGCTGGCAGGTTGATACCCTACTACTGCTCTCATCAGTGATACTTCTGCTGTTGTTTTTCTTATGTGGCACAATGAAACAAATATGGGATCAAGGTACCCTGGCATAATGCCTTTGGACGAAGATTTGGCCAGATCTTTGTTCAGGACTCTAGGTGACTAGGGGATGTAGGCAAGATCCCTTCCAACAACCAGTCAGCAATTCATTTGTGTGTGTTGGTTAAAAAATATTTTAGGGGGACTTCCCTGGTGGTCCAGTGGCTTAGACTCCATATTCTCAGTGCAGTGGGCCCAGATGTGATCCCTGGTCAGGGAACTAGATCCTACATGCCACAACCAAGAGTTCACATGGGGCAACTAAAACATGGCATAGCTAAGTAAATAAATGTAAAAAACGTATATATATTTATTTGGACATATTCTGGACCCATCAGAAACCTGGAACAAATAAAATATTATATTTGATATACTGTTATTTGTGTTTTCTATTTTATATACATAGCATAATTTTGACTGATAAAATCTTTAATATCAATAAAACTAATTTGATTCACTTATGCGGTTTTGTGACTATACAATCACAAACTACTATTTACATTAGCAAATTCTGTTTTATGTAAAACTGAATGTTACCTGTGATAAAAATTAAGATATTGGATTTAATAAAATTAAAATATTTCAAAGATACCATCAAGAAAGTGGGAAGAAAACTCACAGACTGGAAGAAAATACTGGCCATAATCCACACTTTTAATTTATTTTTTCCATTCATAAAAGGTATGTTAATCTGGGTTGTTATGGACTGAATTGTATCTCCACAAAATTCACATGTTGAAGACCTCACCTTCAAGGTGACTATATTTGGAGACAGGGCTTTTAAGGAGATAATTAAGGTTAAATGAGATCATAAAGGTGGGGCCATGATCTGATAGGATCATTGTCCATAAAAGATGATGACAAGATGCCAAAGATCTTTCTCTTTCCATATGTGCACAGAGGAAATTTCATGTGAAGAGAGTGAGAAGAAAGAAGTCTGCAAGCCAGGAAGAGATGCTTGACCAGAGACCAATCCTGCTGGCTCCTGGATTTTGGACTTCCAGCCTCCAGAACTGTGAGAAAATATCTCTAATTTACCCTGTCTGTCCTATTTTGTTATGGCAGCCTGAGCAAACTATGCATGGGACAGTGCTTGATACCAGCTGACAAAAATCAAAAGTCATCAACAGCTCACCCCAACACTAGACAATCTATAAATGAATGTTTTAAGTTCTTGTGAATTTTTCCTGCTAATCATACACTTTTTGCTCCATCATGCTAGTACTTCCATAGTAAAGGCCACTTTTACTCCTCTGCCTTACTAAGATATTGACATCTGCTCTCCTCCACTGATCTTACCATTAATCCACCCAAGTAAGCCAAACACATTTCTCACACTGTAGTTTTAGTCAACCATTTTAAATGAAAATCTGATCACATCAATATACTGTTTCCAATTTATAGACCAGTTTAAATTTATTATCTGCCTTTTCTCAACTCTCTAAATATATCTGCACCATCACCTTATGGGGCTTATCTTTGTTAAATGAAACAAGTACAGAATTCAAATGAACAATTGTTAATACTATAAGGAGTGGTGCTAAGATATGGAGAATATAAATCAAAATAGCTATGGAATTTCAGAGCTAAACAGTTTCAATAGAAGAAAGCTCAAGATGTTCATACACAGTATGTGAAAAGAAGGGTGTCTAGATTTTTTTTTTCTGTAACCTTCAGGCAGGATATGTTTCTTAGTCATATCCACATCACTGGCTTCTCAGATGTCTATCTCAATAAAGGCTCTTGTTAATAAAGATTAAGGAGCTGACATTTCCACTAGGAAAACACCCAGAAAAGTCAAGAGTATAGCTAAGAGAGGAGTAAAAAGGCTGACTCCATCCCTCACAAAAGAATGAAGACTTGTTCTCCCTAGACTCATAACTTCAACAAGTTGCTCTTAATGAATACATATTTTTTTTCAATTCCTATATTCCCATTTTAGTGTTTTGACATTTCATTTCTTTCACTAATTTTTGCCTTTAATTAAAGTTATGGTTCTCTTTCCTCAGATAATAACCCCTGGGTGAGTGGGACTGTTGGTGTTCAGTTGCTCAATCATGTCTGACTCTCTGACCCCATGGACTGCAGCACGCCAGGCTTCCCTGTCCTTCACTATCTCCTGGAGTTTGCTCAAATGCATGTCCGTCGAGTCGGTGATGCCATCAAACCATCTCATCCTCCGATGTCTGCTCCTCCTGCCCTCAATCTTTCCCATCATCAGAGTCCTTTCCAATGAGCCGGCTCTTCACGTCAGGTGACCAGAGTATTGGAGCTTCAGCTTCAGCATCAGTCCTTCCAGTGAATATTCAGGGTTGATTTCTTCGAGGATTGACTGGTATGATACCTTTGCTGTCCAAGGGACTCTCAAAAGTCATTTTCTTGCACCACAGTTTGAAAGCATCAGTTCTTTGGCTCAGCCTTTTTTATGGTCCAACTCTTACATCTACACATGGCTACTGGAAAAACCATAGCTTTGTCTATATAGACTGTTGTCAGCAAAGTGATATCTCTGCTTTTTAGTATGCTGTCTAGGTTTGTCATAGCTTTTCTTCCAAGGAGCAAGCATCTTTTAATTTCATGTCTGCAGTCACCATCTGCAGTGATTTTGGAGTCTAGGAAAGGGTGGGTGGGACTAGTGGGATGTAATCTCTTCCTTTAGAGTTCCACACTTAATAGATGGTTATTGCATGTTTACTGAATAAAAATCACAGTGACATTTTTTGACCATTTGTATTACATCACAAATAAAGATTTATGTTTCAGTCACCATGGACATGGTTTTTGTGAAATGGTCTAACATGATTTTTACCATGTCTAAAACAGACAAGTGATTAGTATCTAAATTATTTAAGAAACAGCTACAAATAAAAACATATAATCTCTAATAGATAAGTAAACAATTTACAAAACAGGAAATCCAAAATGTGAAAATAGCATTGGTAGAGTTGCTCAAAGTATACAGTTCATTCCCAGAATGTTAATGGAAACAACAGTGAGTCAATCAGAATTTGTAATAATAACAAATTGGCAGCATTTAAACAGCTAGAAAATGCCAGGTTTGAGTGAGGATGAGGATGTATTGTCCTACTGGTACACATTCTGTGGAGCAATCATGCAGTACATTATCAAACTAAATGTATGTGACCAATCATCTAGCCATTCTACTATGCATATTTCCCATGGAAGTCCTCCTGTAGGTCCGTGAGGAAAAAGGCAGGACGATGTACATCACTTCATTAGACCTTGCCTGGACTGCTCTTCTGAAGATATCCCCATGGTTTATCCTGTCTTCTTTTAGGTTTTAAGTCAAATGAGATCTTCTCAGTGAGAGTTTGTTTGACCAATTCATTAATTTGGGGATCTTTGTCTCATTCCTCAAAAATCCTTATCCATCTCCCTTGCCTTGTTTTACTCCATATATTTTTCAACACATGGAATATGCTTTACTTATTTAATTTTTACAAAGCCTTATTATAATCTAAGCAACATTTGTTGTTGCTAGATCTCCAGTGGTGCAAGGAGTGCTTGACACATAATAGGTGCTCAATAATTTTTTGTTGACCAAATGAATTCAGTCCTAAGAATCTTAAGACTTCAAATAAAGATGTGATGTTGCACCTTTCCCAAAAGATGCAGTTTCTCTGGGTCTTGAGGTAAACAGATCAAAGTATGAGCTTATCCTGACTTTATTTTCCCCTGTGCCCTATAACAGAGATAAAGGGAAATGGAAAGCTACTCCAGATTGGTTGTAAAGATTCAGAGGAAAAGTTTTTGTTCACATTCAGGTCTCATAGCCTATGAAATCTCTTTCAATTATTACCATTTAAGAGAGTACCTAAACTGAAGTGTTTTTAAAAAAGCAAATTTTAGTTTTTACTGGTTGCTTTTTTTTTGCCAGAGAA
>NW_011483988.1:4312-8344 GCF_000754665.1 Bison bison bison | reverse complement strand
TGCTTGGAGCCAGTAACCACTATATGCTAATTCCTCTTTACTGTTTTTCTAAATAAAATATACTTTAAAAAATTACTGTTATCCCATTTTTTTCCCTGCAATAATATTTCAGGTGTGTTGAGGTGGTTAAATTGGTTATTTTTCACATAGGCTTTATCTCATTGCTAAACTGTATTTATAGAATGATCTAATTATTAGAGTCTAGTACAGCAACAACTCTTTTAAGAACTTTCTATTTCAATAGATCTCTAGACTTTTCTTGTAAAGAAAGGAGCAGTTTTGGTCACCTCTTATCACATTGGCATTAGGCAGGGTTACCTCAAAATAGGTTAAAGCTAACCTATTTAAAGCTATTAAAAGGTCTGATTGAATTTACTGAAGGGTTTATATAAGAGGTAAGGACAGAGTTAAGAGAACCAAACAAGTGCTGGAACCCTTAGAAAACCACAAGCCACAGTGGGAATCCTTTTACTTCCCCTAATACTGGGAGGCAGCGGCGGGGGGGAAAGATGATTCAGGAGCCTTTCATAGCGTCAGGAAGGAATATATGCAGGAAGATAGGGTTTTAGAGGAATAAAAGTAGCTAAAACCCAAACTGCAATAGCATGTACTACCAAAACTGCCTGTAACTCACTGCAGACACACAAGCTCTCTTCCTAAACAAATAGAGGACAGAGTGAACTGCAGGTTCTGCCCCTAGAATTCCCTTCCCCATGGTTTAGCAAGGCTCTCCCTCAGTGAGGCTGTGATGTAGGAACCTTGTGCTTCCAGCTGCCTCCAGCATGCAGGCAAACTCATTCACGAGTCAGATCCATGCTTTATCTGACTCCTGTCTGCGGGAATGCCCCCCTGGAAGCCAGAGATGTGGGTTGGAGGGAGAGGTCGCTAAGCCAGAGTAGTGGGGACATTAAGAGCCCGTGCTCCTCTTAGTTACTTCTGCTATTGAAGCTGCTTGGATCCGGTATCCTGTTTCATTTTCCTTTAAAGAAATGGAATACTCACATATAAATTCAAATGTATGAGAATATGGGTCAGATAGCACGTAAATCTACAATGGGAAGCTGAGCCCACCTGGGCACTTGATTGTCCATACTCAGATGTTCATTCTCGGTCTAGAGGTCTAGAGCCAATTAAGGGTTGATGGTCAACTGCTGCTGGAGGAGGTCAAGAGGATGTGACCTCTGATTGACTCTCCAGGTGTAGCCTGGAAGTCAGAGGCTCCACCCCTTCTGGTGGTGGTGGTGGGAGGTGTGTTCCGCATGCTGCTCCCAACAGCCGGAGCCATTGCAAGGCGCAGCCCTGAGAGAGTCGGCTATGTTGAGACCATCTGGATTTGCGGCTGAACCCCGTTAATGTGGCCACAGAAGCTTCTAGGATGCTGGAGGGCCGGCATGGAGATCTCATTATGTGGCACCCAAGACAAGCCTCGGGGGTAAGTTCCTTCGCTACTTAGACCTGCCACCTACCAATCTGGAGTGGCCGTCTCTTTCTTCAGTCTCCCTGGCCTCCTGGTATGGGGCTGTGTTGCAAACCAACAAACATGGACAAGTTTTTGGCAGAATATAGCATAGCCCTCCTCCAACAGACGGGGTGTCTGACTTTTGTTGTGGTTTACCTACATGCCACAGAAACTTGGAAGCATCCTGAGGTCACGTGCCAAGGCGTTCTGAATGCCAGCCTGAGCTGACTGTGAACTCTCTCTTATTTTTAGCCTTACTCAAAACGAGCTAGCTTCTGAGTTACCTAAATTCATCAGAAAAGCAGTCATAAATGTGGAATGTATGACTGCAGAGTTCTAAGAACTACACTGCTTGCTTCATTGTGGAAAAGTTGAGTTGCTGGAACTTGTTTCTCACTTTAGAGGGACTATCCCCATGTGCCATAGATTAATGGATGCCTAGTAACTTCGGTGATGTGGCCGATAGGTCTATACTTTGGCATCTAGGGTGCTGGCTGCCTCTTTGTGAAAAGACTCAGTTAGGAAGATCAGTGTAATGGGCCAGAGGGATGTGAATAAAACCCCAGCAGCAGAGCATTGTATTTTAAACAAGACGGCGATGCCGTCCTTAGAGAAAACAAGGAATTCAGACTGCTGCCTTTGGCAAGGGAAAGCAAACTTCTGATTTGCTGTACTGATATGTATCGAGAAGAGTGTTTGCTAGGTTAGCTCTGTATTAGGTGTCAGTGTTGAGATGCCCCAGCTCTGTGAAATAGGCCAGTTAAATGACATTCCTGATGCTGCACCTTTTAAGTTTTTGCAGGGGGCACCAATTTCTAAGGGGCTTCCCAGATGGCTCAGTGGTAAAGAATCCACCGCAGTGCAGCAGACACAGGAGATGCAATTTCAGTCCCTAGGTCGGGATGATCCCCTGGAGTAGGAAATGGCAACCCACTTCAGTATACTTGCCTGGAGAATCCCATGGACAAAGGAGCCTGGTGGGCTACTATCCATGGGGTAGCAAAAAGTTGGACACGCCTGAGCACATGACACACACAATTGGCACTAATCTTTGAAATCCTCTGATGTGGTAACGTGTTGGCTGACTATTTTGGAAGACAGACACAGTTCCACAGTCGTCAAATTGGCTCTTCTTTTCTTAATAGTTCTTACTTCACGCATCCAGGAAGCAATGTGAGGTTTCTCCTAGATACTTCATAAACCTTTGCCAATATCTCTTCAGTAACTAAGGAAATAAGCACAGACTAAGTCTGTGGTCTGTCTGAACCCACTGTTAGGTGGATGTAGCCCGAGATTCATTCTGTATGTGATTTCCCTGAGTCTACACTTTGATCAGTGGCGTTACAACTCCCCAGGAATTAGTGACAGTTCATACCTAACATCTAATAGTTTGCCAAAGTTTAGAGTTTTATTTTCCCCAGTGCCCATACATCCAAGTAAATGGCTGTCATTCCCTCTAGGAAGAGGCTTGAAGGAGTCACTGCAGTCAATCCTGGCTGCATTGCACAGTCACCATTCAATATGACTTGGACTCCCAATCAGTCAAGGCACTCTGGGTCTTTGATCTTGACTTGAATGTAGGATGTGGGTAAATTTACCCACTAGGGTGATGCATCATGCTTCCACTTGCTCTACCAAGAACTTGAAATATTACCAGAAGGTTAGCCTAAAACAACATTCCACTAACCATTCCACTGGAATTTAGGATCTGGTAGTGTTTTATCTTTGTTTAGGAAACCTAAAATTGTCCTTGCTTCTTAAATCTACTGAATTACTAAATATCTTTCAGTTGTATGAAGTACTGCTTTACTTTTATGATTCAGTTCCATCATTTCAATGGGAAGGAGGGAGAAGGACCACCATGTAATAATTTTATTGATGACTATTTATTCGTTTGCCAACAAATATTTATTGAATATCTACTACCTGCCAGACATTGTTCTAGGTACTGGAAATGAAGCAGTGAGTAAATCAGAAAAAATACTGCAGTCTTCATATACAGCTTGCATACTGGTGTGTGAAGACCAACAGTAACCAAGATAAATAGGTCAAAATATATTGTATGTTAGATGATAACAATACAAAGTAAAACAAACTACAGAAGGGGAATAGAAGTAGTGAGAGAGAAGAGTTTGTACACTTGAAATTTTGAATTGGTTGGCCAGATATGTCCTTCCTGTGAAGGTGACATTTCATTGAAGACCTGAAGGAGGTATGAGAGTGGGCTCTGTAGGCATCTGGGGTCAGAATAGTAAGGACAGAAAAGAGCAAGTGTGTCTACACCTCAAGGAGGGAACATGCCAGGCACGTTTGAGAAACAGGGAAGACTAGTAAGTGATGCATAAATAATTGAAGAAATATCTATTTAAGTATTAGTAATGGTTAACATGAACACTAGTAGAATTCAAAACCATTTGTACTTTTTCATCATTAGGCAGGATGAAATCAAAATCAAACAAGTTTCTCATAACTGTTTGAAAGCAACAAGGGAATGTTGAATGATACAAAGGAATGCTTACAAAGTAGGCCAAACGTAACTGTACTTTGTGACCCTAGATCTGTAACACGATATG
>NW_011483988.1:2444-3912 GCF_000754665.1 Bison bison bison | reverse complement strand
ACCAAAAGGTTTTCTCTGAGTTGTGAGCCTTGAGTTAGAAAGATCTTCCTCCTTTTCCTTTTCTGTACTGTCTAGTGTCTACAGTTTTGCTTTGCTTTCTCTAAAGGAACTAGAATACAGGCCTACCTCATTTAATTGTGCTTTGCTTTGTTTTGCTTCACAGATACTGCCTTAAAAAAAGAGTTTAAGATATGAGGCAGCTCTGCATGGAGTGTCTTTTGGTACCGTTTTTCTAACAGCATTTGCTTCCTTCGTGTCTCTGTATCACACTTTAGAAATTCTTCTTTTTTTTTTTTTCATTAGTATTATGTTTGTTATGGTGATCTGTGATCAGTGATTTGATGTTACTGTGACTTGGTTAAGACTCAGATGATGGCCCACACTTTTTAGCAATAAAGCATTTCTTAAGGTGTGTACATTTTTAAAGACATATTGCTACTGCACATTTAGTACAATACAGTATAGTGTAAACATAATAACTTTTATATGTGTTGGGAAACCAAAACATTCATGTAACTTTATTGCAACACTCGATTTACTGTAGTGGTTTGGAACCACAGTATTTCCAGAATCTGCCTCTATAACAGTTAAGAGCTAAGGATTTGAATCAGACCTGAGTTGAAATGCTGGAGCTACTTGATCTACTGTTACCTTGGCTAACTGTTCATATCCGTAAAATGGAGATAAGGATAATGACTTTATAGGATTGTTTTAATACTAAAGGTGGTACTGTTTTTAAAGGTGTTAATATAGTGCCTGATTGTCACAAATACTCAATGGTAACATCATTATCAATCAAAAGTATGGCTCTTGAAATCGAATACTTTTTAAAAAGTTATTGGTTTAACTCAAACAATAACTCAGACATGTTAAATGATACCTCTCATCACTCAACTTAAAACAGAAATCTCAGAGTAATTTCTACTCAAAACTCCCTTCATGGATATCACTTTTTTGTTGTTATCGTTTTTTTTTTTTTGCATCTGTGGTGAGAACACTGAGGATCTATTAATACTTTCTTTGCAAATTTTGAGTATATGATACAGTGTGATTAACTCTAGTCACCATGTTGGGCATTCAATCCCCAGGACTTACACATCTTACAGGTAACTGAAAGTTTTTTTCTCTTTGACCAGTTTCTTTAACAGTTCAAACAAAATCCACCTTCTGGTTGATAAGTGTATAGATAAGAAAAGATGTTTATTATATTTACAAAAAATAGATTGTTTTTCTCACTTTAGGAGTGCTACATGACTTTTATAGACTCTTTGGAACAGGTGGGACATCTGAGGAAATATATGTCAAAGATAACCACTATAATATGTATATGTTTCTGTCCAGTATTTTACAGTATGTATTTAAAAATTTTTTTCTTAATCTGAAAGATGTTTAAATTATGTAATTTGATTAATGCAAAATAACACTTTTGAAATGTCTTAGTTTTTCATAACTTAAGCCAAATGTTCAT
>NW_011483988.1:317-711 GCF_000754665.1 Bison bison bison | reverse complement strand
TAGTTTTTTAAAAAAATTATTATTCAATTTATTTAAACTAAAAGAAAAAAATAAGTTCACCCATTTATCTGACCACACCTGCTACCTCTCTACTCCCAACCCTCACCTCTAGCAACCAGAGGCTCTGTTCTGTCTACGAGCTTGGTTTTTTGTTTTATTTTTAGGTGCTGTATATAAGAGAGATCATATGGTATTTGTCTTTCTCTGTCTGACTCATTTCACTTAGCATAATGCCCTCAAGGTCTATGCATGTTGTTGCAAATGGCAAGATTTCATTCTTTTTTATGGCTGAGTAATATTCCACTGTGTACCTACACCACAATTTTTTCATTCATTCATTGATGAACACTTAGTTTTTTTCCATACCTTGGCTGTTATAAATAATACTGCAGTG
>NW_011483988.1:0-217 GCF_000754665.1 Bison bison bison | reverse complement strand
AAGTATTAAAGCAGGTTAAGCTATGAACTATATGTTAAATAATGCCATATTTTAAATAATGTCCTGATTCATTTAAATGTTATGGCAAGAATAATATGTATCAGAATAAAATTTGATGTTGAACAGAGTTATTCTATTGTTGAAACAATTTTCTTTCTTTTATTTGATCATATTTACTATGTTTCTCATATTTCTCCATTGTTTGGTCTAGTGTGTC
>NW_011483987.1:17585-18085 GCF_000754665.1 Bison bison bison | reverse complement strand
TTTGCCTGACCCTGTGCATTAAAAATACATTAATATTAACCTAATCCCACACAGAAAAAATCTAATCCACATGCACCCCAGACACTGGCAAGCACATACACACCATTGATCTCCCTCAACTGAATCCCCTGAAAAGTACAATGTTCCCACATTGACTTATGATCTGCCAGATCTAGACTACACCTTGGTCCATACCTGAATCCCCTGAAATAAAAGTACTCACCCACATAAATATTTGTCCACTCATGATACCCCATATTGGGGAAACTGAAGCATAGTCTTGAGATGATGTACTGAGGTTCAGAAACTCTGAGATTAGTGCCAACATCTTAACAGGAAGCCTCAGGGGTCCCCTGTCCTCTTGGAGTCAGCAGTGCTGGCTGTGATTCCCATTTGCTTTCTCTGCCTACAGAGATTCAAGGACAAACTCCTCTGAGAGGTGCTCACATCACGACTCCCTCAGCCTAATAAATGCCCCAGAGACCAGCAGAGCAGATCTC
>NW_011483987.1:13508-15613 GCF_000754665.1 Bison bison bison | reverse complement strand
AATTGTATAGTTAACAATGGATGCCTTTCTGTACAAAAGTGGTTTAGGACAGGGGATTAATGAAGGGAAGAATGATTTACAAAAGAGGGGAGACTTGTACAGACTGATGATAGCATGCCGTGAGTTCAGGAGGGGTTAACCTTTGAAAGGTTAAGAACCTTTCATTCTGTGTCCAAACAAGGAAAAACCACTGTTGAATTGGATTCAATACTCCTCTCAGATATTCACTGTTGATTATTTTGGCAAATGCTTATTTCTATCGAAGACACACAAAGTCTAGTTTTATGGTAACTGAATTTGCTTTGGTAAAGAATAGGGGTCCTTCATGTTGATGTATGGCAGAACCAATACAATATTATAAAGTAATTAGCCTCCAGTTAAAATAAATAAATTTATATTTAAAAATAGAAAGTGGAAAAAAAAATACTCCCCACCTCCAATGATCTCTATCTGCTTATACTAATAATATTCTATTTTTTAACAAATGTATCACTCAGTTCAGTTCAGTCGCTCAGTCATGTCCAACTCTTTGTGACCCTATGGACTGCAGCATGCCAGGCTTCCCTGTCCATCACCAACACCCAGAGCTTGCTCATACTCATGTCCATACACTCGGTGATGCTATCCAACCATCTAATCCTCTGTTTTCCCCTTTTCCTCCTGTCTTCAATCTTTCCCAGCATCAGGCCTTTTCCAATGAGTCAGTTCTTCACATCAGGTGGCCAAAGTATTGGAGTTTCATCTTCAGTATCAGTCCTTACAATGAATATTCAGGAGTGATCTCCTTTAGAATGGACGGGTTTGATCTCCTTGCAGTCCAAGGGACTCTCAAAAGTCTTCTCCAACACCACAGTTCAAAAACATCAATTCTTTGGTGCTCAACTTTCTTTATAGTCCAACTCCCACATCCATTCATGATCACTGGAAAAACAATACCTTTGACTAGATGCACCTAGTAAAGTAATGTCTCTGCTTTTTAATACGCTGTCTAGATTGGTCATAATTTTCTTCCAAGGAGCAAGCATCTTTTCATTTCATGGCTGCAATCACCATCTGTAGTGATTTTGGAACCCAAGAAAATTAAGTCTGTCACTGTTTCCACTGTTTTCCCATCTATTTTCCATGAAGTGATGGGACTGGATACCATGATCTTAATTCTTTGAATGTTGAGTTTTAAGTCAGCTTTTCACTCTCTTGTTTCAATTTCATCAAAAGGCCCTTTAGTTTCTCTTCACTTTCTGCCATAAATGTTGTATCATCTGTGTATCTGAGGTCATTGATATTTCTCCCAGCAATCCTGATTCCAGCTTATGCTTCATCCAACCCGGCATTTTGCACGATGTACTCTGCATATAAGTTAAATAAGCTGGGTGACAATATACATCCTTGATGTATTCTGTACTGCTACGTGTATGTATCACTACCTGATACTGTATTACATATACTGTTTGTGATCATCTGACTTATCACCCAAGCTACATGAATTATACAAAGGCAAGAATTTTGTTCTATTGCTGTATTCCCCCCAGGGACACAGATTTCGTAGACTAGGAACTAAGGAACTTGAATCATGGGGTCCAGGTGTGATGGTTTCTAAAGGAAAACCCTTCTTCTGTTCCTTCAGGTTTCATAATAAGGCCCTTATGATGGATTGGGAAAGGGAGGACCACATCAAGGGACCAAGAAGGTAACAAGCTTTCCCAGAACAGCTGCTAATAGTGCCCAAATAGAGGACAACAAAAACTTGCTGGGTTCTTGTAATTTGGGCTGTGGAATAGGAGCATGATGAATAACAAACCTTCTTGTACATAGCGAGACCAAAGTCAATGGAAAGACTCAATCAAACCAGCAGTGTCTCTGAGTTCATACTCCTGGGACTTTCCTCACGGCCAGAGGACCAGAAACCACTCTTTATCCTCTTCCTCATCATGTACCTGGTCACCATAACAGGGAACCTACTCATCATCCTGGCCATCAATTCTGACCCTCAACTGCACACCCCCATGTATTTCTTCCTGAGTTTCCTGTCTTTCATTGACATTTGCTTCTCAACAACCATTGTCCCCAGGATGCTGGTGAATTTCCTGTCAGAGAACAAGACCATC
>NW_011483987.1:5086-13353 GCF_000754665.1 Bison bison bison | reverse complement strand
CCTTCCACTATGTCACCATCATGAGCCGCCGCCCCTGTGTCCTGCTGGTGGCCTTCTCCTGCTCACTGCCTCACCTCCACTCACTCCTACACATACTTTTGCTGAATCAGCTCACCTTCTGTGACTCCAATGTTGTCCACCACTTTTTCTGTGACATCAACCCTCTGCTGAAATTGTCCTGCTCCTCCATATTTGTCAATGATCTCACAATAAAGACAGAAGGGCTGGTGTTTTGGGTGACCCCCTTTCTATGCATTGTTTTCTCATATGTGCGAATCCTCATAACAGTTCTCAGGATCCCCTCAGCTGCAGGGAAACGCAAAGCCTTCTCCACCTGTGGCTCCCACTTTACTGTGGTGATCCTGTTTTATGGAAGCATCTTTTATGTGTATTTACAGCCCTTGTCCAGCTACAATGTTCGGGACCGAGTGGCAACAATTGTCTACACGGTCCTGTCCTCCATGCTCAACCCTTTCATTTACAGTCTGAGAAATAAAGACATGAAGAGGGGCCTGGGGAAGCTGCTGGGCAGGAGGAAATCCTAGCTAGAAGGAAGAAATCCTAGCCTTCTGGGGATATGTTCATGTGTTTCTCTGAGGCTCTAGATCCTGTTTCTGCTGGTTCTTGACAAACATAATAAACTCTTGTAGGTCAGTAGATATGACTCACATGTGTCATGGATGTTGGGTTGCACTCACTTCTTTACACATGCAACTACTAACCATGGAGACTTTATGATGATTCAGGAATAGGCTCCAGGTCTACCAAAATCTTGGCTTCCGGTTTTCATATATCTGCAACTCTCTTTCTGCCTTACTTTTCTCCAGGAAACCACATCTTTTTCATTGCTCCAAATGCTGTTGTTTTTCACAAAATTTCCTAGAACATACATCTGTCTGATAACTTTTGATTCTCTTAATATAATTTGGGTTTCAATGTAATTTCTGTAATGAGTTAGCTTTTTGAAAATCGTTGCAGTAATTTAGAAAAAAGAAGCAACTAGACAGAGATGGTGACAAGACAGAGACTTAAAAAACTGAAGCTTCCACCAAGCGAGGAGTGTGTCTAGTGGAACAGTTATACAGAGATTGTGCCCTTCCTTCTTCCATGTTTTTGACAGCAGAATGTTCTGGGCTCTGTAGTGAACAAAAACCCAACTCTTATGCATGTTAACTATCATTATTGTGGTAATCATTCTGTAATAAAAACACATAACAAATCACTGTGTTGGACACCTTAATTGTCATGTATCCATTATGTCTCAATAAAGCTGGAATAAATAAATCACACTTGTCAAGAGGATGAATGAATAGAAAGGCAGACACATGAATAGTAAGTGAAGGAGACAAAACGCAAAGCCAAGACTTTCTGTCTACATTATTTATTCTTGATATGTAGATGAAAGTTTAAAAATAAATTCACGACAAAGGAAAAGGACCCATGGGTATTGCATGAAGCAGTGGTTTATTTTGAGAGCAGTAGCCAAATGTACCTTCTTTCCTATAATTTTACTATGGATAATGTTTACCGAAATACACAATATTTTCTGTATAAAATTCAAAAGTTAATTTTCTCTTCAATTTTCATGCCAGGAAGCAGTTTTACCCTCATTTAGTAAAAGAAGAACCTGAGGCTTCTAAAGGCTAAGTAACTTCTTAAATGTAACTACTAACACAAAAGGGCAGTATTCTAATACATATCTCTTTTCTCAACACTAAACGTCAAACACTGCTCTGAGACTAAACTCTAAAACACATGCTTTTTTATCCAACATCCTTTTGCTACGTATGACAATATCCTTTGCATGGCTCTGGGCTTTAAACATACATAAACGTTAACTGCATACCACATGGAAAAAATGTCTAGTCCACATGCCAACCCAGATACTGGAAAGCACAGACACTGAAAGCACATAGATCTACCACTGCATTCCCTGAAAGCGTTAACCTTCCACTACATTAACCGATGACCTGCCAGGATCTAGAATACACCTTGGTCCACATTTGAATGTCCTGAAATAACAAGATTCACCCCAGTGAGTATTTGTCCATCCTTGATAAAGCATATCACTTGGGGAAACTGAAACAGGCCCATGACATAGTGCACTGAGGTTCAGAAGCTCTGAGATTAGTCCCAACATCTATTCAGAAAGTCTCAAGGGTCCTCTGTCCCTTTGGAGTCAGCAGTGGTACTTGTGATTCCTCTTCTGCTTTCTCTGCCTACAGAGATCCCAGGACAAACTCTATGGAGAGATCATCACACCTCAACTCCCTCAGCCTAACAAACACCACAGAGGCCAGCAGTGCAGACCTCAGACTCATGAGAAGCTGGCTGGGCTTCCTCAACCAGGAGAGTCCTCCCACTTGAGTCAGAGCATCTCTGCCTTCTGAGATCTGGAGCTGGCAGAAGCAATAGGCAGCTAGGGACCAAGTGTTAGGAAAGAAGTGGGAGTTGAGGTCAGTGAAGGAAAGCATGTTACCCCTTTGGAGTAGCCTATCAGCTCCTCCTCCATCTCTGTTTGTCTCCTTGTCAATCAGTCCAGACATTCATGGGAGACATAACGAGGAAGCTGAACTTTGGTTGAGAAACAGACTTGATTTGATAAACAGACGTGGTGCACATCATCTTCTGGAGCGGCTGGGAAGGAAAGAAAAGCTTCAGGATGTGGAGGTGAGCTTCAGAAGCTGGCCACTCACTTGGCTACTCCAACCCAGTGTGGTACCTTACTCTTTTCTCCCTGATACTTTCAAATATTTCATGCATTGAGAAGTCATAAGTTCAGGGAGGTAAAACTCACTTTTGGAATTTGGTTTTAAGTCCATGCATTTGGACTTCTAGGCCATATATATCATTTGTTTTTATGGAAACAAAACCCCAGCAGTAGAAAGAAAAGAGAAGGAAAAAAAAAAGATTGTAGTCTCAGCCTGATCCACTCACCTTCTGCTTTTAGAATATTCAAGTCAAAAACCTTCCTCCACTTCTTCTCTTCAACCTGGGTGCTCCTCACTTCTCTGACCTAGAGCAACCAATCCCATTAATTCACCAAATCTCCACTAATTTTTGTATTCCACATTCCCCAGGCAGCCCTTTCACAAATGACTCACTTTTGAATATTGATCTGTGTGTGATGTACTGCTTTACAGACATGGTGTCTCCCTTCTTATTCATAAAACATCAGGAACCAGCTTGTGAGCGGGTGATGCAGGATGAACCAATGTCGTCAGCCCAGGGTACTGGTCCTCTGTATGACTCCAACACCAACACCAGACACGCCCTAGTCATACATGGCCAATTTTTCCACCCAATTTGGCCAGTTAATCATGGATATTCAATTTTCAAATTCCACTATCTCTACAACACAGAAAGATAGGCCACCTCTCTAGCAAATACAAGGATAAATTCTGAATATGGGAGAAGAAAGTGTGTCAGATAAGGAGGATAGATGGGGAAACTGTGTAGGAAATTGTCAAAACAATTAAAATAGTGCCTATGTTGATTGTTATAGACAATTAACATGCCAAACTTAGAGGAGGAGTAGCATAATACTGGAGAGCATAAACTTAGAGTGAGCCAGCTTGGAGTTCAAATTCTGATTGCTCTTCACATCCTTGAAAGTGAAAATGAAAGTAGCTCAGTCGTTTCCGACTCTTTGCCACCCCATGGATATACAGTCCATGGAATTCTCCAGGCCAGAATACTGGAGTGGGTAGACTTTCCCTTCTCCAGGGGATCTTCCCAACCCAGAGACTGAACCCAGGTATCCCACATTGCAGGTGGATTCTTCACCAACTGAGCTATCAGGGGAGCCTTAATGTACTTAGTGAACTTCAGCAAACCACTTCAATGCTGTAAGCCTTAATCTCTTAAAATGCTTCACAATTCCTTAGGATTTAGTAGGATGCTTAATATAAACTTGATACATAATACTTACTCACAAATATTGGTCATTATTATTAACTTTAATTACCAATTCATCCAATTATTCAGTGCATAAACAAATTTTCTTTCCATTAAAAACTTGCAAAATCCTGAAATTAGCCAGACAATTTGGCAGTGAGGAATGTGATACTTTATGTACATAAATTAATTGATTTTGAGAACATCAAGAAATAGAAGATAAAGGACGGTGACACAGGGACTGATAAGAATCAACAGCTTCTCCTGCATGCTGACAATATGCTCGTCGCTCTTCTAAGTGTTTTCATGCATTATTTCACGAAATCTTCGTGAGAATGTGAATAGATTTCAATATTTGGCAATACTAATACAATATTGTAAAGTTTAAAAATAAAACACAATTTAAAAAAATAAATAAAGATGTTTGATAACTTAGAATATGAGCAGTTGACTGTAAGTGAAGCAACATTAATTTAACAATGTTAAATAAGTTAATATATCAATCAATAAATTAATATATAATATAAGACTTTAAGGGCTTCCCAGGTTTTATTAGTGGTAAAGGATCTGCCTGCCAGTGCAGGAGATGTAAGAGACATGGATTCAATCCCTGGGAAGTTCTCGCAGAGAAGGGAATGGCACCTCACTCCAGTATTCTTGCCTCGAAAATTTCATGGGCAGAGGATCCTGGCAGGCTATAGTCCATGGGGCCTCAATGAGTTGGACATGACTGAGCGACTGAGTGCACACACACACACACACACACATAAGGCTTTTAAATGCCTTAAAGTTCCAGTGGAATATGTCCATTTAAAATGTATTAAAGAATACACTGCCTCTGAAAATTAGTTTAAACACTTGAATGATATAAGTATATTCATTGTAGGGATTTTTGTGGTAACCAAGAATTTATAAATAACCAATGTCTCAAAATGTTTGAAACTTCTGATGTAATATGTAATTCACAAAGTATGGAAGAATATGATGGCTCTAAAAAATTTCTTTAAAGAACATTTGCTGATGTAAGATCTATCATTATAAAGTATTTTGCAGTAGCAAGAAACAGACAATTTTCATGTCCATTATTAGGTAATGGGTACGACTGGATATGACTGGAAAACTTACATGTTTCTCATAGATATCTTTGAATAAATATGTGAGAGAAGAAATTTTAAAACATGAATTGAATAGTTAACAATGGATGCCCTTCTGTACAAATGTGGTTTAGGACAGGGGATTAATGAAAGGAAAAATGATTTACGAAAGAGGGGAGACTTGCACAGACTGATGATAGCATGCCGTGAGCTAAGGAGGGTGACAGACAAGTGTGTCCAGACAAGGACAGAAACACTGTTGAACTGGGTTCAACATTCCTCTCAGATATTCCCTGTTGATTATTTTGGCAAATGCTTATTTCTATTGAAGACATGCAAAGATAAAGTTTAATTTTACAACAACTGAATTTGCTTTGATAAAGAATGGGGGTCGTATGACTTCAGTATCTAAAATACTCCCCACCCCCAGTGATCTCTTACACTATTAATACCCTCTTTTTTAACAAATGTATTGCTATTTGGTATTATATTACATATACTGTTTGTAATCATCTGACCTATCAGCCAAGCTACATGAATTACATAAAGGCAAAGATTTCTGCTTTGTTGCTGTGTTCCCAGCACTAGGAACTTCCTAGATTTCCCAGACTAGGAACTAAGGAACTTGAATTGGAGGTTTCTAAAGGAAAACTCTTCTTCTGTTCCTCCTGGTTTCAACACAAGGTGCTTATGATAATGTGGATTTGGGAACAGAGGACCACATCAAAGACCACGAAGGTAATGAGTTTCCCAGCACAGCTGCCAATAGTAACCAAACAGAGGAAACAAAGTTTGCTGGGTTCTTGTGATCTGGGCTGTGGAATTGCAGCATGATGAATAACAAACCTTCCTGTATCTAACTAGACCCAAGTCAATGGAAGGACTCAACCAAACCAGCAGTGTTTTTGAGTTCATCCTCCTGGGACTCTCCTCCCGGCCTGAGGACCAGAAGCCACTCTTCATTCTCTTCCTCATCATGTACCTGGTCACCATAACAGGGAATGTGCTCATCATCCTGGCCATCAGATCTGACCCCCAACTGCACACCCCCATGTATGTCTTCTTGAGTGTCCTGTCTTTCACTGACATTTGGTGCACAACAACCATTGTCCCCAGGATGCTAGTTGACTTCCTGTCAGAGACGAAGACCATCTCCTATGCTGGATGTCTGACCCAGATGTATTTCATATATGCCTTGAGCACAACTGATAATTGTCTTCTGGCAGCCATGGCCTATGACCGCTGTGTGGCCATCTGTGACCCCTTCCACTATGTCACCATCATAGGCCACCGCCACTGTGTCCTGCTAGTGGCCTTCTCCTGCTCATCGCCTCACCTCCACTCACTCCTACACATACTTCTGCTGAATCAGCTCACCTTCTGTGACTCCAATGTTGTCCACCACTTCCTCTGCGACATCAACCCTCTGCTGAAATTGTCCTGCTCCTCCATATTTGTCAATGATCTCACAATAAAGACAGAAGGGCTGGTGTTTTGGGTGACCCCCTTCCTATGCATTGTTTTCTCATATGTGCGAATCCTCATAGCAGTTCTCAGGATCCCCTCAGCTGCAGGGAAATGCAAAGCCTTCTCCACCTGTGGCTCCCACTTCACTGTGGTGATCCTGTTTTATGGAAGCATCTTTTATGTCTATTTACAACCCTTGTCCAGGTACACTGTTCAGGACCGAGTGGCTACACTTGTCTACACAGTCCTGACCTCCATGCTCAACCCTTTCATTTACAGTCTGAGAAACAAAGACATGAAGAGGGGCCTGGGGAAGCTGCTGGGCAGGAGGAAATCCTAGCTAGAAGGAGGAAATCCTAGCTAGAAGGAGGAAATCCTAGCCTTCTGGGGATATGTTCAGGGGTTTCTCTGAGGCTCTAGATGCTGTTTCTGCTAGTTCCTGATACACATAATAAACACTTTAGGTCAGCGGAAATGACTCACATGTGTCATGGATGTTGGGTTGTGTCCACTTCTTTACACGTACAACTATTAACCATGGAGACTTTATGATGATTCAGGGATAGGCTCCAGGTCTACCAAAGTCTTGGCTTCCAGTTTTCATGTATCAGCATCTCACTTCCTGTCTTCCTCTTCTCCAGAAAACCACATCCTTTTCATTACTCCAAATGCTGTTGAAACCTTTGTTTCCCACAAAATTTCCTAGAACTTAACATATATCTGTTCAATAACTTTTGATTCCCTTAATAAAATTTGGCTCTCAATGTAATTTCTGGAATACACTAGCTTTTTGAAAGTCATTGAAGTGATTCAGAAAAGGAGAAGCAGAGAGAGAGTGACAGGATTGAGGCTCTTAAGAAATGGAAACTTCCACCAAGCGAGGAGTGTGTCTAGTGCAACAGTTATCCAGGGATTGTGCCTCATCCTTCTTCCATATGTTTGGCAGCACAATGTTCTAGGCTCTGTAGTGAACAAAAGTCCAACTCTTAGCCCCGCTTAGCCAGGTGACCTAGTAGTTCAGCACACAACTGCCCTGATTATCAGGCCAGTGTGCATGAGGCTGAGTTGCCTCTGGGTCTCTACCCTGGTCATCTGGTGCCTCAAATATGCCTCGAGGCACTGGTCTTGTTCCCTCTCTTAGCTTTAGTTCCCCTTAGAGAGTCCCCTCTTGCCACCATCATAATCATCCAGATCTGTCTGCTTCCCAGAGAAAGTGCATACATTAATTCTATGTACTTAGAATTAATGATTCTAAGGAGAGTATAAAAACCCACATGTGAACATTAAAGGCAGATATAACTAGGAACTTTGGGAACCATTCAGAGACATACTGAGGGCTCTGCGAAGTAGAGTCATCTAGGCAAGGACTTTATACAATTCACTTCTGTTTCTTCCTTTATTCTCTATTGTTACTCAGTGATTTTATACTTTATTTTATATCTGAATATTTTATCATTTATTCTTCTTCTATGTTCTTCCTGGACCTATTATTCAATAGGTCTCATGTGGGCCTGTGAATCTGCATTTTAAGGAGCACCCCATAGAAAAGACTAACCTAATCTTTATGTGGGAAGATGCATGATTGAAAATTCCCGACCACTCCCTATGTCCCATTATTTGTATTTCTGGACTCATGCCTTCAGTAATGCTATATCAATCTATGGCAAGAATACACAGAAGAACTGTACAAAAAATATCTTCATGATCCAGATAATCACGATGGTGTGATCACTGACCTAGAGCCAGACATCCTGGAATGTGAAGTCCAGTGGGCCTTAGAAAGCATCACTACAAACAAAGCTAGTGGAG
>NW_011483987.1:2882-3499 GCF_000754665.1 Bison bison bison | reverse complement strand
CACCCCCCCCCCCCCGCCACTAGCAAGTGGGGGCTGGGCAGGGAGGCATGGGCTGCATTGCTTAGAGTAAGGATCTGGCCTGAATGCCCCGAGGGCAATCTGAGTGAACTAACTTGGGCTAGCAAAGCAGGCTGTGGGATAGCACCACGAGAAAAGCTCTAAGACACCTCCAGGCCCGTGCACAGAAAAACGACTGAACAGAACTAGCCGACTGCAGGACATCCCTCTCTGGTGACAGGCAGCCAGAGCCGGAAGGGGCCAATCGCGCCCCAGAGAGACATTATCTACTGAACTGCAAGCAGGCTTCTTTGCTAACTAAGACTTCCTGGGTTCTGGACAGTGAACATCCGCATGAGAAGGTGCACCGGTTGTACACCCAGAAAACCGAGCAGCAGGGATGGGGGAGGCAATAAGTCGCAGTGACCGTGCTTACCAAACACCTCATCACCTGAGATGCTCGGACCTGGAAAGGGCACAAAACGCAGGCCCAACCGAGTCTGCACCTCTGAGGAATACCTGAGTGCCTGAACCTGAGCGGCTTAGAGCTGGGAGGTGCATGCAGCCCAGGGCCAGCCTGGGACAGTTCCCGGCGGAGCAACCTGGACCCTGAGCAGTGT
>NW_011483987.1:1545-2782 GCF_000754665.1 Bison bison bison | reverse complement strand
ATTATTATTATTGTGACTTTGTTTTTTTTTCTTTCTTTCTTTCTTTTTTTCTTTTCTTTAATATTGTATTTTTGAAATTCCAAACTCTACTCTAGATTTTTAATCTTTGCTTTTTGGTATTTGTTATCAATTTTGTACCTTTAAACCCTATCTTCAGTACCCATTTTTACTTGGGAGTGAGATTACTGGGTTGACTGCTCTCTCCTGCTTTGGACTCTCCTTTTTCTCCACAAGCTCGCCTCTGTCTCCTCCCTTCCCCCTCTCTTTTCTACCCAACTCTCTGAATCTCTGTGTGTTCCAGACAGTGGAGAATACTTAGGGAACTGATTACTGGCTGGATCTGTCTCTCTCCTTTTGCATCCCCGCTTTTATCCTCCTAAGCACCTCTGTCTCCTTCCTCCCTCTTCTCTTCTCTTCTCTGTACAACTCCGTGAACATCTCTGAGTGGCCCAGTTGTGGAATGCACATAAGGAAGTGATTACTGGCTAGCTTGCTCTCTCCTCTATTGATTTCACCTCATATCATTCGGGTCACCTCTAACTCTCTCGTCCCTCTTCGCTTCTCCATGTAACTCTGTGAACCTCTCTGGGTGTCCCTTACTGTGGAGAAACTTTTCATCTTTAACCTAGAAGTTTTATCAATGGTGTTGCAAAGAAGAAGTCTTGAGACTACTGTAAAAATAAGACTGAAAACAAGAAGAGGGAGGCTTAAGTCCAAATTCTGAGAACACCAGAGAACTCCTGATTCCAGGGAACATTAATTGACAGGAGCTCACCAAACGCCTCCATACCTACACTGAAACCAAGCACCACCCAAGGGCCAACAAGTTCCAGAGCAAGACATACTACACAAATTCTCCAGCAACACAGGAACACAGCCCTGAGCTCCAATATACAGGCCGCCCAAAGTTGCTCCAAAACCACTGACATCTCATAACTCATTACTGGACACTTCATTGCACTCCAGAGAGAAGAAATCCAGCTCCACCCACCAGAACACCGATACACGCTTCCCTAACCAAGAAACCTTGACTAGCCACCTGTACAACTCCACCCACAGTGAGGAAACTCCACAATAAAGAGAACTCCACAAAATGCCAGAATACAGAAAGGCCAACCAAAACTCAGCAATATAAACAAGAGGAAGAGACAGAGGAATAACCAGCAGGTAAAGGAACAGGATAAATGCCCACCAAACCAAACAAAATAGCAAGAGATAGGGAATCTACCTGATAAAG
>NW_011483987.1:0-1445 GCF_000754665.1 Bison bison bison | reverse complement strand
GAATGCCCCGAGGGCAATCTGAGCGAACTAACTTGGGCTAGCAAACCAGACTGTGGGATAGCTACCACACAAAAAGCCCTAAGACACTGCCAGGCCTGTGCACAGAACAAAGGGCTGAACAGAAGTAGCCAACTACAGACCATCCCCCTCCAGTGACAGGCAGCCAGAGCTGGAAGGGGGCAATCACAGCCCCAGAGAGACATTATCTATCAAACTACAAGCAGGCTTCTTTGCTAACTAAAACTTCCTGGGGTTATGGACAGTGAACATCAACCTGAGAAGGTGCGCCAGTTGTACATCCAGAAAACCGAAGAGCAGGGACGGGGGAGGCAATAAGTCGCAGCGACCGTGCTCGCCAAACATCTCATCACTTGAGCTGCTCGGACCTGGGAAGGGCACAAAACACAGGCCCAACAGAGTCTGCGCCTCTGAGGACTACCCGAGTGCCTGAACCTGAGTGGCATAGACCTGGGAGGTGCATGCAGCCCAAGGCCGGCCTCGGATGGTTCCCGGGGGAGCAACCTAGAGCCTGAGCAGTATGGGCAGGGAAGGTACACCAGCCGTGAGTGGGGGCAGGACCAGTGTGGCCGAGACACTGCAAGCACATGCCAGTGTTATTTGTTTGCACTGTCCCTCCCTCCCACAGCGCGACTGAACAAGTGAGCCTAAAATAAGTGTCCACCACTGCCCTCTTTGTATCAGGGCAGAAATCAGACACTGAAGAGATGAGCAAACAGAAGACGCTAAAACAGAGGGAACCACCTTGGAAGTGACAGGTGCAATAGATTAAAACCCTGTCATTAGTACTAACTACATAGGAAGGGGCCTTTATATCTTGAGAAATATAAGCCGGACCAAGGAACTATCCAAAAATGAACTGACCCCACAATACCCACCACAACACCAAAGAAAGTCCTAGATATGTTTTTACTATTTTTATGATCATTCTTTTTTTATTATTTTTTTAAAATTTTTAAGTCCTCTGTTACTCCTTTAATTTTCACTTTTATAACCTACCATTACTTTGCAAAAAAAAAAAAGACCCTATTTTTTAAAGCATAATTCATATATACATATATTTTTTATTATTTTTGCGATTTTGTTTCTTTTCTTTCTTTCTCTTTTTTTTTTTTCTTCTTTTCTTTAATATTGTATTTTTGAAATTCCAAACTCTACTCTAGATTTTTAATCTTTGCTTTTTGGTATTTGTTATCACTTTTGTACCTTTAAGAACCCAATCTTCAGTACCCATTTTTACTTGGGAGTGAGATTACTGGCTTGACTGCTCTCTCCCCTTTGGACACTCCCTTTTCTTCACCAGCTCAACTCTGTCTCCTCCCTTCCCCCTCTCTTCTCTACCCAACTCTCTGAATCTCTGTGTGTTCCAGACAGTGGAGAACATTTAGGGAACTGATTACTGGATGGATCTGTCTCTCTCCTTTTGA
>NW_011483986.1:18016-19296 GCF_000754665.1 Bison bison bison | reverse complement strand
ATTGTCATTTCCTTCTCTAAGGGATCTTCTTGACCCAGGGATCGAATCCCCATCTCCTGCATTGCAGGCAGATTCTTTACTGTCTGAACCACCAGGGAAGCATGAATGTCAAACCTGCCCATAAACACTACCTGAAGCACATCCCCAGAACCAACTTTTCAAAAAGACCCTCTGCCAAGAGCTTCAGGTCTGTGACATAAAGGCCTCAAAGTGAACCATGTAATTAGACTGTGAAGCTCCTGTATTAAAAACTCCTTTCAAAACAATATATGTTAGGAATGGAAAGGCCTAGAAACTATCTAAATAGTATCATGAACTAATTTTTAGTACAAATGCATTCATCTCCCCCATACCACCACCACAAAACTTCTGGCTGCTCTGCTGAATCTTATCAAATAATTATTAGGGACTTTTTTCTCTAGAATAAACAGAGGGCAAGACCAATCTTCTTAAAGCTAAAGTTCAGAAGACATCCGTGTTTGAAATCTCACTTGCAAACACTCAGCTGCCATCCTGCCCATGGGTTTTGTGAACAAGGAACCAGCCCAGGCAGGTGTTGGAATAGTTATGGTCTCTTCCTTCTAGCTTCAGACTGGTAAATTGCTGGGCACTGACTCCTCACCAAAAGCATTTCTGCCTGGCTCAGTCTTAATTGTCACAGCTGTTTCATTGAGGTGCTTACAGGATGTGGTGCCCCAGTTCATCTTAGGAATGCGCTCCTGTGAATGAAGGAAACATGTTATCTGCTTCCTATCTGATTATATGTTTATAAATACATACCTACCTCGAACCTTGTCCATATGCCAGTTCTGCATCAGCCCAAGGCACTCATTTGTTGTCTTAACTTTAGAAACTCAATCCCAATAATTTAAGAAAGCCTAAATCAGTAGGAGCCATCAAATTTCTAGGGAAAATATTTTGTAATACACAAGGTATTGTTAAGCAGAGTAACTGAGTCTGCACTTTTTTCCTTTTATTCTTCATCTAGAAATTTCCATTCACAACTGAAAGTAGACAGTAGTAATACAACTCGTCTACATATATGCCATTTTGTTTTCCCCTAGATTCTCTATGTAACAATCCTCTGGGAAACTTTGGACTTTCCCCTCTCTTGTTGCCAGTGAAGATGCTCTATGATCTTGAGAGTTCTGCTATTAGTAGAAAGTAACCACATAACTGGAGAAGGCAATGGCACCCCATTCCAGTACTCTTGCCTGGAAAATCCCATGGACAGAGGAGCCTGGTAGGCTGCAGTCCATGGGGTTGCTTAGAGTCGGACA
>NW_011483986.1:13219-14451 GCF_000754665.1 Bison bison bison | reverse complement strand
GGGATAAGCCAGATCAGCATTCAATCTCTAATAGAAGTTTTTCTTCCTGTCTCACCCATCCAGCA
Organism: Bison bison bison; assembly: GCF_000754665.1. NCBI lineage: Eukaryota > Metazoa > Chordata > Mammalia > Artiodactyla > Bovidae > Bison > Bison bison. The sequence continues at coordinate 14,386 of NW_011483986.1, read as the reverse complement.
TTGGAATTCAGGATCTAGACACCTGCTCCATATTTTCAAAAACATAAATATATATTATGACTGAGCTGATTATAAAATGTCCTGAGGGAAATTTCTGAAACTAATACACAATCATTATGGTACCTTCTGGCTTGATCTGTCTATAGATTATCTTGGTTAATTTCTACTACACGGTATATCTAGTGTTTATAGGAACTCGACATATGATTACCTGATTGAAAATCTGTTTTCTAAGTAAAATTAAGGATTTAGTTTACTATGACATGGGAATATAAAGATTTGAAGTCAGGTCTTGACTCTGCCACCTAACACCTGTACCTCAAGAGCTTATTACATTACTACCAGGGCTTGTCATCTCAATCACAAGGTTTTGATACTCTAATGAGGGGTTAGGGGTAGATGGTAACTAAAGACTTTTTTGGATGGAATTAAAATCCTACCATTTGCACATGGGAAAATGGAGGGGCCCAAGTGTAATAAGGTTTCTGCTGAAATAGTTCTGTGTAACAAATGACTCCAAAACTTGATGGCTTTTAACAATAAGCATTTATTTCCAATTCAGGGATCTGAAGATTATCTGTGGTTCAGCTGGGCTTAGCTTCAAGCTTCAACTTGGGTTCAGGTTTGCTCCACATTTCTCTTCATTCTGGGACCAGCAGCTGCCTGAGGCATGTCCTTTTCATGGTTGATAGCAGAAGTGCAAAAAAGTGTGTGGAAATGCGCAGTGCCTTTTAAGATCTCAGCTGGAAATTGACAGCCTTTCACTTCTGCTAACATTCCATTGGTCAAAGCAAGTCCCATGGTGAAGACCAAAGTCAATGGATCAGGGATAATCTTTCTGTACTGAGGGGTACTGCTAACTCACCTAGCAAAGGATGTAGAAGTGTAGTACCATTGCAAGAAGGGAATTAATAATTAAAAACAGAAAATAAGTGTACTATTCCATTAGTGACTAGGCTGTCTAAATTGGCCAGTTCTGATCAGTGTGCTTGCTCATGCCCTCATGTACAGTAGTAAATCCACACATCATCAGTGAACTTTACCAACCAAGCAGAGTTCCAGCTCTTAGAGAGGGAGACACTGGTTATCTGAGACAAAGTACCCCTCTATTAGCCAGCCACCCCAAGACAATGCAGAGTTAACATCAGTGGTCTATATCAGATGACC
>NW_011483986.1:8838-9930 GCF_000754665.1 Bison bison bison | reverse complement strand
CCTTCTTAGCTATGGTTTATGTGTTTACACATTTTACTCTGCATCTGATACTGCAGGGCAAATAGAAAACATAAGACCATGTTGGGACATGTTGAAACAGCAGGAGACATTAGGGAGAGACTCAGAGCTTTTCAAGTGGGTTCCAGAGTGCACCCCACCCCACAAACAGTGCTTTTACAGCAGTACACACAGGGATCACCTATGTGTGCATCACAAATGCCTTCGGGTTTGTAGTTAGTGAGTCAGTTATGAGACTGACATGTCCCACCCACACCCTGGGACCCCTTCAGGGCTGAGGGAAATCTGAGAACACCCACAGCCACCACCCTTAACCTGGTTGGGAGAAGAAAGGAGCAGAGTAATGTTACATCACAAATGAATGGGAGTTCTTTACTGGGGATACCCTCCAAATTTAAAATCTTCAGGATGACTAACTATTCACAAACAGAATGCATCTTACTTGTTCAATAAATATCTTGGATTTCTGTCAAGCTTAACAAAACTGTTATTTCTATTAAGCTCCATTTTCCTAAGTCTAGGGCTGGAGCTGAAAAACTGGGCTCTCGTTCTGTGCTAACTCCTTAACCTGTGCAAAATGACCTTGAGCTTCATTCTCCTGTTCCTTCTGCCCACTCCTCCTCCCTCCATACGGCACATCTTTCCCTTTCTCCAAACACAAAGAGCAAACCTGCTACCCTGAGAGCTCCAATAATGACTTTCTTGGATGAAGAACTACATAATGACTTCATGTTAAACAAACCTGGAAGCAGGGATACCCATGCTCACAACAACAAACTTTTAAGCAGTTGTATATTTACCTTCATAAAACTAAGGAAGTAGGATGATCCTTGCAAGATTTTTTGGCTGTGCTGGGTTTTCCTTGCTTTGTGCGGACTTTCTCTCTAATTGGGGTGAGTGCCAGCTACTCTTCATTTCACTACTTGGGCTTCTCAATTTGGTAGCTTCTCTTATTACTTCTCCTGGACTCTAAAGCATGGGCTCAGTAGTTGTGGCAGACAGGCTTAGTTGCTCCACTGCCTGTGGAATCTTTCTGGACCAGAGATCAAACCCATGTCTCCTGTATTGGCAGGG
>NW_011483986.1:4665-5695 GCF_000754665.1 Bison bison bison | reverse complement strand
AGGTTGTTTCCATGTCTTGGCTATGGTAAATAGTGCTGCTATGAACAATGAGGTACCTGTATCTTTTTGAATTAGAACTTTTCCTGGATATATGCCCAGGAGTGGGATTGCTGGATCATATAGTAGTTCTATTTTTAGTTTTTAAAGAAACCGCCATACTATTATCCATAGGGACTGTACCAATTTACATTCCCACCAACAATGTAGGAGGGTTCCCTTTTCTTCACACCCTCTCCAGCATTTGTTATGTGTAGACTTTTTAATAATGGCCACTCTGACTGGTGTGAGGTGGTACCTCATAGTTTTGATTTGTATTTCTTTAATAATTAGCCATGTTGAATATCTTTTCATGTGCTTAGTGGCCATCTGCATGAAAATGACCACCCTGAGATGGAGTCCCCAGAACTGGGGACTTTCAGTTCTTTCAGGAGTGGATGCCTGGAATTCATCCAGCTGGGGAGATTGTGCTCTCCTGATGGGCCACAGTGGCCTGAGGCCAACAAGATTTCACTGTAATGAAGCCAGCAACAGCAGGCAGATGGAGAGTATCATGGCCTTCTGGGGGCTGTGAGGAGTCAAGGAGGGATGGCAGGCAGGCAGCACCAGGCTGACCAGCACCAGGAGGGGCTTTCAGGTGTCTGAGAACACAGATTCTAAGCCACTGGTGGGGTACGGGAGATGATCGACACAAATGAAGAGGCTGGGCCCTTTGCCAATCTGGCTCTTAAGTCATTTTAAATTAAATTTGAAGAAAGTTGATGTGATAGAACTGAATCCCTGAGGGTTATGGGATGGATTTTAGAGAACTGTTTTGTACTGACTGTTTTTTTCAATTATGGAGATGTTTATGGTGTTATTTAAAAATCTCTTTATAAGATTCTATAATTACACAGTGACTCACCTAAAATCTCTGTTGCAAGTCACAAGCCAGGCTAGAACAGGAAGGTATCTGTTGTAAAGCTCACTTGAGATCAACGGTCTAATCAGGTCTAGCCATGGGTTAGGGTTAGGTGGTTAGTGGAAAAAAGTC
>NW_011483986.1:4095-4565 GCF_000754665.1 Bison bison bison | reverse complement strand
AGAACAGATACTATGTAAACATTGTCTCCCTGAATCCTTGCAGCAATTCTAGGCAATAGATATCATTGCCTCAATTTTGCAAATAAGGAAACAAGCATAAAGAGGATCAATGAATTGCTCAAAGCCTCATGACCAGAAAGCAGTGGCACTGGGATTTGAGCCTAAGTCCATCGATTTTCAGCTACTCTACACTGTTTTCTAGTTGGGAAGGGGAAGAAAGTTGGGAGGGGATTTTTGGTAGTTTAGTCACTAAGTCGTGTCAGATTCTTTGTGACCCCATGGACTGTAGCCCACCAGGTTCCTCTGTCCATGGAATTTTTCAGGCAGAAATACTGGGGTGGGTTGCCATGCTCTCCTTCAGGGGATCTTCCCAACCCAGGGATCGAACCCACATCTCCTGCATTGGCAGGCGGATTCTTTACCACTGAGCCACCAACTGGCATTTTTGGAAAGTTGATTTATGGAAACAT
>NW_011483986.1:0-220 GCF_000754665.1 Bison bison bison | reverse complement strand
GACGTGTTGAACAACAGAGAAGAACTCCAGGCAAGGGAGCTCTTTAAATGCCTGAACAGGCAGAGCTATGGAGAAAGACTGGCCAAAGAGGCCTTCTCATCACTCTCTACAAGAGGCTGGAAAAAAAATTCTGATAGGGCCATAATTCCTGCTGCAGAGGCAGTCTGTGTCCCTGCACACTTGACACCGACAGGGTCCCTGCAAGCCAAGCAGCTGTGCC
>NW_011483985.1:29504-31058 GCF_000754665.1 Bison bison bison | reverse complement strand
CTCCCTCTCTTCCTCCCGCTGCCCCTCCCACCTCAGGTCCTCTGCTGGTTCCTGGCTGCAGCCTGGCTTTCTCTCTCCCCGTCTGGGGGTGCCCGCCTGAGCAAGCCAGGTGGCTTCTGCACCCCCAATGCCCCTGGCTGTGGTTAGTCTGCCCCCAGGGAACGTTATCTCTGGTTTTATTCCCCATGGTGACTGTTCATGATGCCAGTTTGTTGCTGGCCCGTTGGGGTCCCATGTGATCTGCACAGATGCCACTCATCTTGTTCCTCAGGGATTGCCAGGGTGGGGTGGGGGGCAGTTAACCCTCCCTCCTCCTGCTGGAGTCCTAGTGGCTGCCTCCCCAACTTGGGGGCTCTCCTCACCCCAGTCCCGAACCCTGTCTCACATGCCCCGTGCCCCCAGGGTGGCCGCTGAGCTCTGGCGCAGCCTGAGCCGGAACCAGCGTGTGAATGGACAGGTGCTGGTGCAGCTGCTCTGGGCGCTAAAGGGCTCAGCCGGATCCCAGCTGGAGGCTCTGGCGGTAGGTGGCTCTGTCCAGCTTGCCAGGGGACACCCCAGCCCTGGCCCAAGAGGCCAGGAGAGTCTGGTTACAGGGGCTCGGGGGCAGCAGGCACTCACCGTAGTCACACCCATCCATAACGTCCTTCGAGCGTGGAGGTCTTGTCCTCTCCCTGTCTGCCATGTCTGAGCCTGAATGAACCCCTGGTTCCACAGGCCACTCGCGCCCTTGGGGAGATGCTGTCTGTGTCCGGCTGCGTGGGTGCCACCCGAGGCTTCTACCCGAACCTTCTCCTGGTGCTGGTCACTCAGCTCCACGAATTGGCACGGGACGCACACTCCCCCGACACACCCAAGGTGTGGGTCCCATCTCACCGAGGGCCACCGCACAGTCACGCCAGGTGAGGGGGTGCACACCCGGCTGTGAGGGCTGGCCCAGTGCCCTCCTGGCCCTCACCGCCCACTCGCCGCTGCACCCGTCTCCAGCTGCACCGTGGAGGCCTTGAAGGCCCTGCTCACTGGGGACGGAGGCCGCATGGTGGTTACGTGCATGGAGCAGGCTGGAGGCTGGAGGAGACTGGTGGGAGCTGGCACCCACCTGGAGGGGGTCCTGCTGCTGGCCAGGTGTGCGGCGGGGGTGTGAGAGAAGCAGGGGCATGGGGGTGGTCGGTGGGTAGGGGGGGCGGGCGGCTTCTTGAGGGAGAGCTTCCGTTTGGCCCCGTCGCAGTGCCCTGGTGGCCCACGCCGACCACCACCTACGAGGCCTGTTCGCTGACTTGCTACCGCGGCTGCGCAGCACAGACGACGCACAGCGCCTGACGGCCATGGCCTTCTTCACCGGGGTGAGCCCGCTTCCAGGACGGGTGGGGAGGGGTGACAGTGAGCTTGGCCCCTAAGCGGCCCTGGCCTGCGCGGAAAGCCAGCGCGCTGACCCTGTGTCCCCTGCCCAGCTGTTGCAGAGCCGGCCCACCGCGCGGCTCCTGCGGGAGGAGGTGATCCTGGAGCGGCTCCGCGCCTGGCAGGGCGACCCTGAGCCCACCGTGCGCTGGCTGGGCC
>NW_011483985.1:27404-27764 GCF_000754665.1 Bison bison bison | reverse complement strand
GGCCTGTCTTGGCTGGGAGGCAGATCTGCAGAAGAGGTCTGCCTTGAGGGGCACCCTAGGCGTAGTGCTGGGCACCAGTGCCTGTCCCCCACCCCAGCGGGGCTCTGCAAGGTCTGCTGCACACAAAGACCCCCCACCCCGAGAGCCCTGTGACTAGATGGACCACGAGTTTCTGACGCAGCACTTTCTCCCTCAGCTTCATGCCTCGTCCACCTGTCGATCCGTCTGTCCCCCAGCAGGCCTGTGCCTCTCCCAGCCCCCTGGCATGTGCCCTGCCTGGATGGCGCCTGGCCTTCTGGGCCCAGGCCGGGTGGGGACACGGAAGTTGGTGCCGCCCTGGGAGCCATCCCTGTGAAAGGC
>NW_011483985.1:21209-26845 GCF_000754665.1 Bison bison bison | reverse complement strand
TCCTCGCTCCCAATGCAGGGAGCACAGGTTCGATCCCTGGTTAGGGAACTAAGATCCCACATGCCGCACTGCGCAGCCAAAATAAAAACACAGATCCTAGGGGTTCGGTGTCTCTCTGGGCCAAGGCTGGGCTTTGATGAGCCGCGCCTGGTCCAAGATCGGGCTTGGACTAAGATTACAGAGAAGGCAGCGTGTGGCTGCCAACAAAGGTCTGTCTAGTCAAGGCTATGGTTTTTCCAGTGGTCATGTATGGATATGAGAGTTGGACTATAAAGAAAACTGAGTGCCAAAGAATTGATGCTTTTGAACTGTGGTGTTGGAGAAGACTCTTGAGAGTCCCTTGGGTTGCAAGGAAGTCCAACCAGTCCATCCTAAAGGAAATCAGTCCTGAATTCATTGGAAGGACTGATGTTGAAGCTGAAACCCCAATACTTTGGCCACCTGATGCAAAAAGACTCTGATGCTGGGAAAGATTGAAGGCGGGAGGAGAGGGGGATGACAGGATGAGATGGTTAGATGGCATCACCAACTCAATGGACATGAGTTTGAGTAAGCTCTGGAAGTTGGTGATGGACAGGGAGGCCTGGCGTGCTGCAGTCCATGGAGTTGCAAAGTGTCAGACACAACTGAGCAACTGAACTGAACTGAACTGAGCGTGTGGCTGGGGGTTGGGCCAGCCCTGGGTGGAGTCAGGCACGCTTTGCCCTGACTGAGAAGCTGTGCTGCCCACAGAGTCCCTGAGCAGAGTCAGAGGTCAGCAGGGAGGGGCCGGGGTCTCCTCATTGGTCACTCTGAGGGCAGGGGAGGCCCCGGCCAAGGGCACTCGTCCGTGAGAAGCCAGGGACATAGTTTGGGGTATTAGTTCACGATTCTCCAAGGGGAATGCCAAAATTGGATTAAACTACGAGAAACATCTGGGGACGCACTGGGGAGGCCAGGAAGCCGTCAGAGCCCAGGAGGCAGAAGGAAGGGAGGCTGGTGAGAATGTCCTCAGGGGTCTCCAGCCCAACCCCATAAGAGAGGCGCCAGGTCCCAGTCCTATGGCCCCTCCACTGCTGCCGGCAGGGTGGCAGGAGGACACCCCCCCAACTGCCTGATGGTCAGGTGCCTCAGGGTCTTGCAGCCTGGAGCCAGAAGCTGGGGGACCGTCTGAGGCCCACTGTCCCCACCAGGCACGAGCCTGTCCAACCACAGAGTGTGGCTGCACAGGTGAGGGGCAAAGCCCCCAGCGAGGCTTGCTGGGAAGTGGGGCCCAGCCTCATGGGGGGCTCGGCAGGCAGCTCCCCGCCTCTTCCATGCCTCCCCGCAGGGCCTGGGCCTCTCTGGCCTGGGACCCACTCCCCTCCACTCCGCAGGCCATCTGGAGTGAACCTGCCCCCCCGCCCCGACCCCGTGAGGGCATCCCTTGCCCTGTAGCTGGGGCCCCGCCAGACACCCTGCTTGCCGCTTTGTCCTGGGAGTGGGATGCTTCTCAGGGATTTCTCTGCTGCAGTCCCCAGGGAGGCTCCAGTCGGGGCGGCGAAACCGTAGCCCTGCTTCCTGGTGAGCCCCGCTCCTGGGTGAGTGCTGTAATGGTTGGTAGGCATCTAGGTGACCAGGCCCAGCAGAGCCGCTCACAGAGTGCTCACCTCCCCCCAGGGTCTAGGGTCAGGGTGCGCTGCTTTACACAGAGCAGCCCCCCCACCCCACGCCTTGATCTTGATGCTTAGATGCTCTCAAATGAGCTGTCACTGGAGAGCTCCGGGCACTGGCGACCCTGGAGCCTGAGGGCCAACAGTGAGACCCTCCAAAGGGCGCCTGGGTGGGGCTCAGCAGACCCAGTTCACCACCTGATCTTGCAGGGAGCGTCTCGGGGCCCCAGAAGCAGCGCCGGTGGCCTGCTCACTTGCTGCTTTCTAAGACCTGCGCTGCTCCAGTCCTGTCTGCCTTGGTGGTGCCTTTCAGTGCCCTAGCAAGGTTCCCAAAGGAGGAGCTTGGGCTCCGGGGAACACAAACAGGCCTGGGAGGTGTCCAACTTCTCCCTTGCCCTGGGTGAGGGAACAATTGCTAGGCATTTCTGTACTGGGATCTGGGATGTTTAGGGAGCACTCTTTTAATATTAATTTTACTGTCAACCTCGATCCTCAGTTTTCTCAGGGGTTAATGTCCCAACCACAGCTGGGCCGACCACCTCTTCTCTTTATTTTTATTTTTTTGGGCCACGTTGCTTGTGGGATCTTTGTTCTCCAACCAGGAATCAATCCCGGGCCCCAGCGGTGGAAGTGCCGAGTACTTAACCACCAGACCACCAGGGATTCTCCATTCCTTATGTTTAGCCAGTCCTGGGGCTGCAGGGCAGCGGCGAGCCGGACAGGAAGGGAACATGGCTTTCCTTGCCTTCCACCAAGTGGAGGAGAGCAGACCGGCTCCCATAGGGAGAGGCAAGTTTCTCCTGGCTGTGACAACTCCACGGTGAGAGTAACTGCCTGGCTGAGTCAGTCACCCCCTCTCTGTGCCTGGCGAGGCCCAGGGACCACGGCTCAGGACAGGGAGGTCTCCTCTCCTCTCGACAGACTCCTACCTTTGAGTGAATGAATTTGGATGAGACACACCCCAAAGCCCAGTTTCTCTGGTTCGGGTCATTTCCCCCAGGCCCCCATGCAGCCCCAGGAGTGCAGAGCTCTCTGTCTGTTAGCGCCCTGTTCTTGCCCCCTTGCAGCTCTGCAGAGGGAGGACGGCCCGCTGCCTGCATCAGAACGTCAGAATGCTCTCAGGCTCCCTGAGGTGGACAGAGAACAGTCCTGGGGGTTGGCATCGCCATGCCCTGTTCTTCCAGGCCAGCCTGCTGTTGCGGGGGCAGGGGCAGGGAGGAGCCTGGCCACGTGGCCGGTCGCTCCGGAGTGGCTGGGTCCAGCACAGGGAAGGCCCCTGGGCCTGCCTGCTCCTAGCCCCCAGGTCCCTCCCCGTCCTGTGTGGGCATCCCCCCCTGGGCCCCCGACCCCTGATAGAGGGCTCCTCAAAAGCTCATGCGTCATTCTCCCTGTTTGTCATCTGTCACATTTATTGGCTGTCCCCACCCCCCCCCAGGTCTTGTGGAGAGCCGCCCACACAGCTGGGTGTGGCTCCTGGCAGCCGGTGGGTGCGAGCTGTGCCTGCAGCGGGCAGGCCACAGACTAGCAGAGCTGGCTCAGCCTGAGCAGCAGCGCCAGGCAGGCATAAAGTGCGCATACACAGGCGCGGGCCCCAGGCTCCCAGCACACTTGGGGGGTGCCCACCTGGGGCTCCAAGCCGCATGCCTCCAGCAGAGCCCAGCTGGGTGCCTCTGAGCCCCAGCTGTCGCCCAGGCGCTCGGGCGGCAGGGACACAGCCCGGTGCTCCTGCCACGGGCTGCTCTGCTCCACAAGGCTCTCCACCTGGCAGACAGGGTGGGAGCGGTCAGAGGGCCCGGCATTGGGCACCCTCCCACGCCACCCCATTGCGAGGCACCGGGCCCCACACCGGCCCACCCCTCCCCTACACCCAGGCCTTCTCACCAGCCAAAATGTCCCTGACAGGGCCCCCGTCTCCAGCACCTCAGCCAGCAGCACGTGCTGGGCTTCACTCAGCACTGCGGAGAGATCTCGGGTGAAAGGGCTTCCAGGGGCTAGCCAGAGGAGCTCGCGTCCTTGCCTTTTCCCTGCCCTGCCCCGAGCCCCTTACCTGCTAGCGCTTGCAGCAGATAGAAGACGGGGCCTGCGAGCTCTGTTTCCAGCTGTCCAGAGGGCAGCACCAGGGACTCAAGGATGGCGCCCACCGGGCCGTCCCGAGGCTCCACCGGCCCGCCGCACAGGCCTTGCTCCAGCTGGAGGCACCCCAGGGGAGTGGGGGTGAGCAGGGTGGGACAGGCCCTGCTCCAGGTGGGGGTGCCCGGGGGACTGGGAGTGAGCAGGGCGGGCAGGCCCTGCTCCAGGTGGGGGCGTCTGGGGGAGTGGGGGTGAGCAGGGTGGGACAGGCACCTGTTACAGGTGGGGGCGCCCGGGGGAGTGGGGGTGAACAGGGCGGGCAGGCACCTGCTCCACCGCCCCACTCAGCTCTCGTGCTACCCCACCCTCTAACACCCCGCACGCACAGCCCAGCTCACTCACCGAGTCCTCCAGGGCTTGCAGAGCCGGCTCGTCCCGCAGCACCTGCCCCAGGCCACCCAGCAGCTGCCCACATAGCCCCTTGGACAAGCCCTCCAGGCCCATGGCCCAGGCCTTCACCTCTGCCCGCAGGCCCTGGTAGTCGTCAGTGGTCGCCAGCCAGTGCTCCGTGGACCCATCTATGGGGACAGGTCTGCAATTGCCCAGGTGCCCACGTGGCCCCATGGAGCCCTGGTAAGGGAGCGCAGATGCTGGGGGCAAAGGGGGAGCAGGGGCCCCAGGGTGGCCCAGAAGGTACTGACCCGGCTGGAAGTGGAAGTAGTCAGAGAGGGCCCTTATGGAGGCTAAGCTGAAGCACGAATGTGGATGGCTGTCTGCACTGCTGGAGGGCCTGCGGCCTGGGCAAGGCAGGGCTGGTCAGTGCTGGGAGTGGGGGCCCGAGCCAGAGAGGGCTGAGGCCTCCCCTGGGCCCTCACAGCTTGTCATCCCAGTCCTGGCAGCCTGGGGCAAGGAGCAAGGTCAAACCCGCCTGGTGCCAGCCTGTCGCCATGCTACCCGTGTGTGTGTGCGTGCGCGTTTTCACGAGTGTGTGTGTGTTGCTCATGTGTATGTGCACGAGAGTGTGTGTGTGCACGTGTATTACATGTGTGTATATGTGTGAGTGTGTGCATTTGTACACACAAGTGTGTGTGTTGCATGTGTGTATATGCGTAAGTGTGCATGTGTTTACATGGGTGTATGTGTGCATTGCATTAGTGTGTGCATGTGTGCATGCACGTGTGTGTGTGTGTGTCTCCCAGATGTGCTGTTCTGGGCTCTCCTTATCAGCCTGTCCCACTTCCCAGGTGCATGGGCCTCACCTGCCTGCAGCGACAGGAAGGTCCTTTGCTTCTTGTCTGGGAAGAGGAGGATGTCTGGAAGCCAGGAGGGGCAGAGATGAGGGAGGCAGGTTGGCGGAACACCTGGAATCTCCCTGGCCCACTGGGCTCCCTGTGCAGCCCCACTTTGTGCCCCGACCTCCCACCTGCCTGAACAAGGGGCTCTCGGCCACCCCAGCCCACAGTCATGTCACCAGATGTCCCCAGCACCTCCAGGCAGCCGGTGACTCTTCCAGGCCTCCCCGCCTCTGCGATGGAGCCTGGGCCCCAGAAGTCACCTGGACCCTGGCTCACCCCAGTCAGAGCCAATAACCAGCTGGGCCGCCCGAAATGCAAGGGTGCTGCCCGAGGGGATGGTGACCGTCTTCTTCTGGCTCAGGTGGCCCTCGCCTTTGCCCTGAGGGACGGATGTGGGCTCAGGACTGGGTTCCGGGTGGTGGGGCCAGGGGCAGCCAGGTGCTGGTGGTGGGGGTCTGCGTGGGGACACTGCCCTCCTGCCTCCCCCGCTGTGCCCACTGCAGGGCCCTCGCCGCCCACCTGTAAGCAGAAGGCTCCCGGAAGTGCAAACTGGCCTGAGCTCTCCTGCTTGCGCGTTCGGGTGACCTCCACCTCCTTCTGTGTCTGCAGCACCTCGGTCACTACAAACACGTCATCCCCC
>NW_011483985.1:18915-20844 GCF_000754665.1 Bison bison bison | reverse complement strand
GGATGCCCCGGCACGGGACCCCTATCGCCCCATCCCCTGGGTGCTCCAGTGCCTGTGGGCAGACGGGGGGCAGGAAGAAGGGATGGGGAAGCCTGCGGGCCTCTGGAGGGGCCCACCCTGAGGCTGGCTGCTCACCTGTCTGCTGTCTCTTTCCACTCCCTGGGTTCAGATCTCACGTCTGTGTGCTGAGCTAACCGTCCTTCTCACCAGGGTCCCTGTATGTGTTCCACCCCAGCCTCTTTGCCGCAGAGCTCAGTCTGACCCCTGGCCCCCCGACCTGCAGGATGCAGGCCCCCAGGACCTCGGCAGCCTCCTTCCCAGCCGCTGGTCTCTGCACGGCCCCTGACTCTGGGACATCCCTCAGCCTGCACAGACACCCTGTGACTGCTGTGGCCTCGAGGGCCTGACCAGGGTCAGCTGCCCAGGGTCAGTGGGCCCGCAGCCCTGGGGCTCACCTCTCGTGGTGCATGGCTTCCCAGGTGTTGGGGGTCACTCTCAGAGTGCACAGGTCCATCGAGGCGCTGGAGCTGCCGGACACCGCGGCCCCGCCTGAGAGCCTGCCCTGTCCTGGGGCTGCCAGCTTCACGCTGCCCTGCAGCTGCCCGTCCATCGCATCATGGAACTGGAAGGTGCGGCCACACTCCAGCGCTGGAGCGAGAGCACAGCTGAGGCCCTGCCTGCCAGCTGCTGCCTGTCCTGCCTGGTGGAGGGGGCCTCTGGAAAGCGCCTGCCCGCTGGAGACAGAGCCCAGGGGCCCGAGCGGGAGCCGGCTGGCCCACCCCCCGCCCACCCATGACTTGGACTCAGTACCAGTCGGGTACCTGGCTCCGGCGCGTCGGGCTCTAGGATGTCCCTGATGGACAAGTTGACACACTTGTAGCGCGGTCTCCAGAATCGTGAACTCAAGGGCTTCCTGCTCAAAAGGCTGTAGGGCTGGAAGCTGGTGGAGCTCCAAAGGCTGTCCACAGGGGTGAGGTCCTTGTGGTCCAGCTCCCGGACGACGCTCCTGACCACCTTCTCAAAGGCTGAGGCCATGCTCCTGAGGAGGGCAGCTGGTCAGGCCTTCCACCCTCAGGGCTGGAAGAGGGCAGGGGAGGGGAAGAGTGGAGAGGTACCCGCTCGGGTGTCTCCGAGGCAGTCCTGCCTGGCCAGGCCTGGGATGCCGGCCTCCAAGTACACCCTGTCACCCACTGTCCATCTCTGCAAGGGTCCCCAAGCGCCTCCAGGCTGGATGTCACTCGTAGCCCTCCGTGGGACTCGGGCCAGCCATGCACACCATCTGTCCTGTGACCAGAGTGTCCACAGGAAGCCCAAGAAAGCCCTGGACTCAGCGCTTGTCGGGGAGGGGGCATCCCTGGCCGCCCACCAAGCCCTCCATCACTTTGCTACTTCAACAAGGCTTCGGGCTGCTCATGAAAAGTAGCCACCGAGAAAGGGCAGGGTGAGGCTGGGGCTCTGTTTGCCTTAGCAGCTGCCTTCCTGGCCGAGGTGTTCAGAGAGCAGGGAGCAGGCAGAAGCCATTGCCTCCTGGGCAGTTGGTGCGAAGGCCCAGGCAAGGCCGGGCCCAAGCATCCCCAGCCCCGAGGCCTGTCCTCCAGGGCTTCCTCAGTGCCCAGAGCTCTGTGAGTCACTCGTCTGTCTTCAGGGGTCAGGAGCCATTGTGGGCCTGACTCAGGACCCAGGACGTCTGGCTGTGGGAAGCCCATAAGCCTTGGCACTGGCCTGAGATCCCAGAGTGGGCCCAGGGGCACCTGGAGGTGCCTGCCTTGGAGCTAAGCCCAAACCAGTCAGACTTCGGAGGGAGCCCCCTTCCCAGAGGCCTGGGGCTTCCCCAGCTGGTCTGGGATGCGGGGAGTCCTGGGGGGCTTGGGGAAGCCCAAGGAAGGTGACAGGACCTGGTCTCCACCCAGAGGTGCTGGCCTCCCCCCC
>NW_011483985.1:15669-18815 GCF_000754665.1 Bison bison bison | reverse complement strand
CCAGTGACCGTGACTGTCGTGTGCCTGTGCCCACGAAGCCGAAGCCGGGCTGCCCCGCGGGCCAGGATTGGAAGCCTCTGCCCCGGAGTTGCCCAGCACGCACACAGCCTGAAGGTTCCCAGACCCAAAAGTGAAACCTCCGCGGGGCAGCCGGAGGCGCTGAGAGGAGCCGGAAATGCCCCTGGTGAACCTGCCCCACAGCTAGCTGGGAGTAGGGGTGCAGGGGCGGGGACTCTCACCCCACCCCCGTAGCCTCCAACCGTGCAGAGCTTCTTTGATCCTTCTCTCCTAAAACCACAGGCCAGGGCAAAGGGTCTGAAAAAACATTTCTTCAGGGAAAGTGTACAAATGGCCAGTGAGCTCGGAAGAAGAGGCTCAGGTCGTTAGCATCAGGGAAATGCAATCAAAGCAAGGTTAGAGGCTGCCTCACACGCATAGTTAACTGTAACATAAAAGGAGGAGTAACAAGTGTGGGAGAAGACCTGGGGGAATCTGGCAGCACACAGCGCTGGGCTTGTAAAAGGGTGCAGGCGCCCATGGAAAACAGTCTGGCAGTTCCTCAAAAAGTTAAACAGAGAACTACCACAGGCTCGTCCATTCCACGGCTAGGAGTGCATTCAAGAGAAATGAAAACGTGTTCAGGCAGAAACCTGCACGTGAATGCTCTCAGAACGTTATTCTTAACAGCCAAAACGCACTGCAAATGTCCATCTGTGGAAAACGTCCACCTACAGAAGCACGAACAAACAAAACGTGGTCAACACACCCAACGGAGCCGTCGGTGTTCAGCCACGCAGAGGAAGTTCTGACACACAGCACAGCGTGGATGGACCTCAGAGCGTTACGCCAAGACAAGGAGTCAGGCCCGCAGGAGACAGCACTCAGGATCTAGGCATATGAAAGGAGAACAGGCAGTCTGCAGGGACAGAAAGCAGAGTTAGAGCTCCCAGGGGTGGGGGATGTGACACAGTGTCTTTGGGGTGACGGGAATGATCTCAGATTGGTTGTGCTGGTGGTTGCCCGAGTCTGGATATGGTAAACCCCCAGAGTTTTACACTTTTAATGGGTGAATTGTATGGTTTGTGAATTGTATCTCACATACCACAGTAACATTCAAAGCTGTTACTGTGAAAACCTGAAGCCAAGTGACGACATCCAGGCCTGGTGCAGGCTCTCAATGTCCTTCCTTCCAGGGCCGTGTGTGGATTGTGTCCGGGGCAAGGCGCCCAGGAGCCCCACACCCCACTTCTCCACTGCTACACCACCACATCCTGCCTCTAGGTCTCCTGACCCTCTGGAGCTCACGCCAGGGCCCCTGCTGGCTGGCTGGCCCGAGACTCAGCCCACGGGCTCTGCTGTGCACACTCACTCGAGGGGTGGCTGCGTGTCAGCACCCGGCACTGCGTGCTCCTGCAGATGAGGGATCTGAAATGGACTGGACGAGGGCCCCGCCAGGTAGAGCTGCTGGCATCAGCCCCGATGCCAGTGCAGGGGTTGTCTGTTTTGGAACACTGCAGCTGCAAATAAGTGGAAATGCTGATTCAAACAGAAGGGAAGCAATCTTGTGAAAGCAGAAGTTTGGAGCCGCTGTGAACTCTGGGTAGACACAGGCAGCCACTGTCCATCGGAGGGGGTGGGGTGGGGAACAGGGTGGCTTCAGTGCCTCACTGGGGTCTCTGAGGCCGTTTCTCTCTCCACATCAGGGGACTAGAGTGCAGGCCAGTGAACTCTGCTGGCTGAGGGCTCTGGGGCCGTGGGTCCCCACCCAGCTCAGTGTGGGGCTCCCACACCCGACCCAGTCGCTGGAGCCCGTTTGCCAATACAATCAGGGCATCCGGCTGGTGGTGGCAGGATGCTCCAGGAGGCTGAGTGCATGACCGTGTTCCCGTGTGTATGTAATGTAAGCATATGCACATGTATGCACATGTCCATAAGTACGGGCATCCGTGCGTGATGTAGGTCTGCGCACGAACGCGTGTGTATTCGTACGGCTGTGTTTTGCGTGCTACATGCTTATACCTGGGTCTGTGTGTGTGTGCTCCTACGTGCAGTCCTGCATTCTGTATGGTGTGTGCTGGGCCCACAGGGCATTCTCCTGCTTCTCCCTGTTCCCACAGCAAAGCTTCTGGAAAGCTGTGTAGCCTCCTAGTGGCCCCTAACTTCCACCTCTCCAGTTGGTCAGGTTCCAGGCCAAGGGTGGGGGTAGCAGCCTCTTCAGTATGGGGGTGAAGCTACTGTGGGCTTCTGGCTGAGGCATGACTGGCCCCCAGGTTTATTTTTCTAGAAGGCCTTGCTGCCACGTGGGTGGACCGGTGGAGGCAGGTGCTGTCCACACGGAGGAGCAGTGCGGTGGCCGCAGTGGCCATGGTAACGGGGGGTGTCGTGCTACACTGTGCCCCCCTGCCTCAGGCAGTGACCTGGAGCTGAATGAACCATGGAAGGGTGTTGTTGCTGCATGTTCACAGGGAATCTTAGTTCCCTGACCTGATTAGGGATCATGGAACCAGTGCCCCTGCAGTGGAAGAGAGGAATCTTAACTGCTGGAGGGCCAGGGAAGTCCGGGGTTCAGTTCTTTAGCAACAGCCTACACAAGAGGCACTGCGCTGGTGAGTGGTGGTGTCACTAGGCTCCTGAAGGCAGAGGTCAGCCTGAAAGGGCAGGAAGTGAATCCACTGGAGAAGCCGCAGAAGGAAGGTGGGAGGGGCTGGCCCTGCACCCCTCTCCCCCATCGCGGGCCTAGGGAGCCCCAGGAAGTCTGGGGTAACATCAGGCGACATTGGGGTGTGGAGGCCTCCCTGGGCAAGCTCCGGGCAGGCCCTGGGGTCCAGAGCCAGGGAGGACACCGTGCCTGATGGAGTACTGTGACCAGGGCCGGGAGGGGCTCTGGGCTGCATGCAGGGAGGCTGTGGTACCTCCGAAAGAGCTGGAAGGAAGAACCTCACTGCAGTCGCAGGCCTCTACCATCCAGAGTGGGGCGGGCACCCGGCCAGACCCTGCAAGGAGCTGGGCAGTGGGGGCCGGTCCCTGTCCTGGAAATGGCCAGCCCCTGGGAGGAACAGAGCAGGTCCTAAGACCAGGATATAACCAAGACCGGCGTAGGATGCAGCGGCTGGGACCCCCTCAGAGATGGGGGAGCGGGCTGAGGG
>NW_011483985.1:10441-15058 GCF_000754665.1 Bison bison bison | reverse complement strand
GCAGCGCCTGTCCAGCAGGCCCGCGGTCCACGCTCAGCGGATCGCTGGGCGACGGGGCGGCCTCGGGCCCTGGGGAGCTCCGGAGTCAGGAAGGGCGGAGGCCGCAGGAAGGCCGGGCAGAATGGGGAAAGGGTGCGGCAGGATGTGAGCAAGGGCTCACAGCCGGTCTCCGGGCCTAGGTGGGTGACGAGCGGTTCCCGTCGCCCTGCCCGGCTCCCGCACGGCCCTGATGCCTGCCTAGCGCCCTGGATTTTCTGCCGGGAGGGGCTAAGGAAGCGGCACAGAGCCCCGCCCAGCCCCGAGAGATCCTGCAGTGTACGGGGCTCTACTGCTCTGAGCCTCACTTCACTCTGCCCTAGCAGGAGGAGCCTCTGACTGCTGGCCTCCAGGCATCGCTTGGCTGGGGCGGGGTGTCTTTTGCACCTGGCAAGTTCCCTGTCCGGGCTTGTCCAGGACTAGGGCATGTGGGACACTGTGGTGATGTCCAACCATCCATCCTCCGTGGCCCCTGAGAGCCTCATGGAAATGCTGCCATCTAGGAAACAGCAACTAGTCAACTTTTCTTCCCAAAGGATCTGGCTCTGAGGATCATGCTTTGCAGTGAGGGTGGAGAGTGGAGTGGGGGTTAGCGGCTGGGATGGGGGAACCCACAGAGTCCTCAATGGTTGGTCTCTTGTACAGTCACTTCCTGCTCCTCCCTACTTGGACGGAAGGCGAGGGGGCATCCATGGGGGGTAGTGCTCCCAGCCAGTCAACACCTGTTCCTATGAGGGCCTGTGGTTAGTCACTCAGTCGTGTCCAACAGTGATTCCATGGACTGTAACCTGCCAGGCTCCTCTGTGCGTGGTTCTCCAGGCAAGGATACTGCAGTGGATTGCCATTTCCTTCTCCAGGGGATCTTCCTGACCCAGAGACTGAACCCAGGTCTCCTGCATTGCAGGTGGATTCTTTACCACCTGAGTCGCCAGAGAAGCCTTATTTTTTTATTTTTGTTCCATGTAAGGAGCTCAGCACTTAATTTTTAAACTTTTTAAGTACAGTTGATTTACAATGTTATGTTAGTTTCTGGTGTATAGCAAAGTGATTCATATACATTTTCATACTCTTTTCCATTATGGTTTATTATAAGAAATTGAATATAGTTTCTTACTGAATATAAGAAATTGAATACACAAACTAATCTATATTAGTTTGTATCTGCTAATCTCAAACTCCTAATTTATCCCTCCCCCAGCACCTGATATTTTTGTTCAGAAGGCCTTGCATGTGTTTCCTTATTTCCTTTGGGAGGACTCCGAAAAGTGAAATTCCTTAAAAGGTATTCAGTCTTGGCACATATTGCAAACTGCTCTTCAGAAAGGCTATGTGAACATCCTAAAAAACTGAATGGTGAAGTCTCTTCCCTTTCACCCCCAAACACTGAGGGCAGAATGGTTTTTTTTTTCAAGACTAATCTTTGCCAGCTTGATGGGCATCAAAGTGTTTTAAGTTTAGCCAGATAATTGTGACAGCACTTACATCCTATTTAGTTTCACAACTCCAAGAGACAAATCCACAAACCTCGCCTCCTCTTGGCAAGGGGCTGGGTTCTCCCCTCTGCTACTCTTGGACTGAAGTCCAGGAGCAGAGAGCTTGTTGGGCACAGAAGACAATAGGTTCAATGAATCCATCACTTTGCACTAATAAATCACCCCAGAACTTAGTGAGGTAAACATCCACTGGTTTGGTCAAAATTATGTGAAAGTTGCTGTCATGTCTGAGTTTTTGCCACCCATGGACTATATACAGTCTATGGAACTCTCCTGGCCAGAATACTGGAGTGGGTAGCCTTTTCCTTCTTCAGGGGATCTTCCCAACCCAGGGATAGAACCCAGGTCTCCTGCATTGCAGGCAGATTCCTTTTACCAGCTGAGCTACCAGCAAAGCCCAAAATTATGAGATGCCCTAAATCCTGACATTTAGGCTTATCTCTGCTCCACGTGGCATCACCTGGGTTTATCAAATTTGTGGCTAGCTAGCAACTGATGGCAGACAGCAGGCTGTCATGAGGGTCCATGGTGTTAAGTGGGCATGTGCTGCCCGTCCTCCCGCAGGCCAGTCCTGGCACATTCAGGAGGTGATGGCTGCAGGATTCTCAAGAGCCCAGACAGCACCAGCCCAAAGAAGTGCTTTTCACGATCCCTGGTGGGAAATCCCATTTCATTCTCTGGGAACTCCCATACCCTGCTCTCAGTTTTGCCAAGGCCTAAGGGTCTCACACAGTGCTCAGCATGACCCGTAGCTCACCCTGTCCCACAGCCTGAGTGCAGGGGCCATTCTATTGCCTGGTATTCCCAGCCTGGAGCCGCCACCGCTAAGAAACTCCAGGGTGCTCACTGCTGCGAGTTAAGCAGAGTAACACTAACACCCTGGGGCGGGCTCAGGCGCTGGCCTAGGAGGCAGGCCGGGGGTTGCGTCCTCACCTGCAGGGGACACAGTGCGTGTGGCCCCTTGCATCACTGTTGGCATGGTTTACCTCTAACTACGTTACAAACCCACAACACGTTTTTATTATTTTTGCTGTGACTGTCTTTTGGAGAAAATAAAAAATTTTTTAAAAGTTATTAATACTGTTTCCTGTTCTCTTTCTACATAAAGATCTGTTTCCATATTGTATCATTCCCCCTCACTTAGAAGAATCTCCTTTAACATTTCCTATTGTTCAGGTCTGCTGCAGACACTGTGTCCGCTTTTTATTATTGTGGTAAAATATATACTAACAGCAGCAGCCATTGACGCTTTTGAATTGTGGTGATGAAGACTCTTCAGAGTTCCTTGCAGTGCAAGGATATCAAATCAGTCAACCCTAAAGAAAATCAACCTTGAATATTCACTGGAAGGACGGATGCTGAAGCTAATACTTTAGCCACCTGATGCGAAGAGCTGACTCATTGGAAAAGACCCTGATGCTGGGAAAGACTGAAGGCAGGAGAAGGCGGCTACAGAGGATGGGATGGTTGGATGGCATCATCAATTCAACAGACATGAACCTGAGCAAACTCTGGGAGATACTGAAGGATGGGAAGCCTGGTGTGCTGCAGCCCATGGGGTCCTAGTGTTGGAGACAACTTAGCGACTGAACAACAAAATATATATGGTATATAAGTTGTCATACAAGTATTTTAAATTTTATTTGGCTGCACCAGGTCTTAGTTGTGGCATGTGGGATCTTTAGTTGTGGCATACAGGATCTAGTGCCCTGACCGGAGACCGCAGCTGGGCACCCTGCATCGGAAGCTCGGAGTCTCAGGCACTGGCCCATCAAGGGAGTCCTCATACAATCATTTTGAAGTGTCCAATTCGGTGGATTAAGTAGATTCATAAGGTTGTGCAACCATCACCACTATATGTTTCCAACACTTTCTCATCACTGCAAACATAAAACTCTCTAGCCAAAAAGCATTAATTCCCTATCTCTCCTCCCCTCAACCCTCCCTAACTTCTGATGCACTTTGTTTCTACAAATGTGCCTATTCAACATGTCATGCAAGTGAGATCTTACCATATTTGTCCTTTTGTGGCTGGCTTATTTAATGTTTTTGAGATTCGTTTACGCTGTATCACGCACCAGTCCTACATTCCTTTTCAGGACTAAATCCTATTCCATCGTACAGATACACACCGCTTACCAATTCACCCTCATGGGCACTTGGGATATTTCTACATTTTGTTATGGCAAATAATGCTTAGCTCAACGTTGGCGCAAGAGTATGTTCGAGTCCCTGTTCTCACTTCTTCAGGGTATATACCCCGAACTATCTGACTGCTGGCTCAAAGCATCTATTTTTAACTTTCTGAGGAAACAGTAGTTTACCACAGCGGCCATATCATTTTACACCCCCTAGCTGTATACAGGGACGTACACACCTGTTTTCATACTTGTTTCTACCGAAACGGCACAGTCTTTCACCCTTTCAGAGGTTTAACGCGTCCCTGCAGTGCCTCTCCTATCCCGGACGTCCCTTCCCCTGTACCGGGCCGCCAACAACAGAGCCGCACGGGCCCTCGCCGCGCCGGCTCATTCCCGCAGAACCCCCCTCTAGCTCGACGAGAAAGGACCCGCGCCGTGGATAGCATGGAGTCCCCGGCTCTGCCCCTCGTCCCGGGCCCACAGGGAACGAACGCTCTCGGCGAAGAACCCGGCCAAAACTCCTCAAGGCGCGGACTTTACGCCGCAGGGTCCCCTCCGTAGGGCCCCCTCCGTAGGGCCCCCTCCGTAGGGCCGAGAGAGGACTTCCCGGCGCTCCATAGTGACGTGGCCTCCGCCCCCAGCATTGCGCGTGCGTGACCCCGCCCCTCCAGGCGCAGCCAGGGCGGGGGCGCACGACTCCCGAGGCCCCATTTCCGGCCGGCGGATGCCTGGGCCCAGCCGCAGTGCGCAGTCGCGGTGCCTCCCAGCGCTCCGCCCCGCCCGCAGTAAAACGGTCGCCCGGCGATGACGTCGCGGGGGCCTGGCCGGGCATCGCGGACTCCGGAGATGGAGGAAAAGGAGCAATTACGGCGGCAGATCCGCCTCCTGCAGGGTGGGTCGCTCCGGGCCCGGGTCGCGCGTCCCCTTCCTCCCCCTCGCTTCACAGC
>NW_011483985.1:6402-9994 GCF_000754665.1 Bison bison bison | reverse complement strand
GCTCTTCCGATCTCTTATAGTCACATTCTCCTTGATATTCCTGGCCCAGAATCCCCGGTCTTCAGGTTTTTCCAAACTTTTCCATTTTTAGACCTCAGACGGCATGTTGTTGTTCAATCGTTAAGTCGTGTCTGACTCTTTTGCGACCTCAGTGACTATAGCCCGGGGCTGACCCATCCCTCTGGCGGTGAAGAACCCGCCTGCGGTGCAGAAGGCACAGGAGACGCAGGTTCGATCCCTGAATAGGGAAGATCCCTTGGAGGAGGGCATGGCAACCCACTCCAGTATTCTTGCCTGGAGAGCCCCATGGACAGAGGAGCTTGGCGGGCTATGGTCACTGAGGCGACTGAGCACATGTGGACTGCAGTCTGCCAGCGCTTTGAAGGAAATGGGCTGCCGTTTCCTTCTCCAGGGGGTCTTCTGGACCCAAGGATTGAACCTGCATCTCTTGTGTCTCCTGCATTGGCAGATGGATTCTTTACTACTGAGTCATGAGAGATGGCGTGCTGTATTTTTTTTTTTTTTTAATCATTTTAAAGGTTATTCCCACAAAGAGAAGATCTAAGAACTTGGGAAGTGTGTATTATTGGCAAGAGTTCAGTTGGGCTGAGCCCATCTACCAGCCACTTCTGGCCCTCCATCATACCTGCCCTGAGGTGTCACCAGGTCTGGACATGACTCTCTTTGGGCCTGGAGGTGGGACATATGGTGGGGGAGTGCTGTAACTGGAGGGCTTGTTGGCTGAGTTGTGACAGCTTGGGTGGTTCCAGCTGAGGCCTGTGTCTGCCTGCACAGCCACGCTGTCCAGGGGCTTCACCTGGTGGTCTCCTGCACTGAAACTCCAAATGTTAGGCCTCTTCTCTTCTTGTGGGAGGATGATGTGACATTCTTGTCACGTGTGGAGTACCCGGGGCGTCAGTTGTCTTACACTCGCTGTTGTGTGTGCCAGGCAGGGAGGTCCTGAAGGTGCAGCCCTGCCCCTTTGTGTCTGTGGGCTAGCCGGAGGCCTTCCGTGTGTCTCTTGAGGTGCTGCAGCATGGGCCCTGCTGGTCTCTTCGTGCTGGGTGACACTTCGCCTCAGAGGATTGGGAACCCAGCATAATATCCCTGCTGAACAGGGGATATTATGTCACAGGAGTGCATTTTAAGGATAAGCAGCCAGAAATAGGATTGAAGTAGGATCGATGGGAAGAGGCTCATGGGAAAGATCGGCCTAGGGGATTTAGGCTGACTGTCAGTGGTTCTCAGGCCCTGGGGCTGCCCCTCCTGTACTGGGACTTGGCAGGATCCAGTGGGGTCTACAGGGTGTCTGGTCAGCTGATGCTCCTCCAGGGGTTTCTCCCTGATTTTCCTCACCCTTCGGTTGACAGAGTCTATGCTCCTGCCTCCTCAGGTCTGATTGATGACTACAAAAGCCTCCACGGCAGTGCCTCTGCCCCAGGCACCTCCGCCGCCCTGGGCACCTCCACCACTTCCCAGTGGCAGCCGCCCGCTTACAACAGCAGCAGGACCTTCAGTGCTCGCTACCCTCGTCCGAGCCGGAGGGGCTTCTCCCTGAACCATGGGCCTGCGTGGCGCAAGAAATACTCCCTCGTGAATCGGCCCTTGGGCTCCTCGGACCCGCCCGGTGATGGTGCCGCGAAGCCGCCGCTCAGGGCTGGGAGCAGCCAGGGTCCTGAACCGCAGGAGTACATCCTGGAGAGGCAGGTGCAGCTCAATCCAGACCAGAACATGGTCATCAAGATCAAACCACCATCCAAGCCGGGCTCGGCCAGCACTGCGGGGGTCCTGCGGACCTCCTTGGAAGAA
Source organism: Bison bison bison (assembly GCF_000754665.1). Classification (NCBI taxonomy): domain Eukaryota; kingdom Metazoa; phylum Chordata; class Mammalia; order Artiodactyla; family Bovidae; genus Bison; species Bison bison. The sequence continues at coordinate 8,185 of NW_011483985.1, read as the reverse complement.
TACGAGGACCCCCCCTGGAATGACCACAGGCCTCCGGAAGGGGAGGGTGAGTCCTCTGGTGCACAGCGGCAGCCCTCGAGGCAAGGAAGAGCCAAGGGGGGCTGCAGTGCGGAGGACCCCCTTCTGGTTTGCCAGAAGGAGGCTGGCAAGCCCCGGGTGGTGAAGTCAGTGAGCAGCGTGAGTGAGAACCCCTTGGAGCCCCGGCGGACGGTCAGTGAGAGTGCAGTTGCGGTCAGGGCCCGCTTCCTGCCCTCCAGCCTGCCCCAGCGAGGCGGCATGGCCCTAGGCCGGAAGGCGGGCTCGCACTCTGTGGCCAGCTCTGTTACACAGCTCCGTGGGGACGGGAGCGCGAACACCGGCCTCTCAGGCCCATCCGCTGCCTCTAGCCTGGTGGTAGGCCCAGCTAGACCTGCTGTTGGACCCAGGCAGACCAGGGAGCCCTCGGTGCTGGTGTCCTGTCGAACCAACAAGTTTCAGAAAAACAACTACAAGTGGGTGGCTGCCTCGGCAAAGAGTCCTCGGGCCTCTCGGCGGGCCCTCAGTCCCAGGGCGGCGGCGGAGAACGTGTGCAAGGCCCCCTTTGCTGCAGCGGAACGAACAGAGAAGCCTCAGCTCAAAGCCGACCCAGATGCCGAGCCCAGGAGGCCTGCCGTGTCTGCCGTGCCTGGGGCCTCCCCCAGCAAGTACAAGTGGAAGGCCTCCAGCCCCTCGGCCTCCTCGGCCTCCTCCTTCCGTTGGCACTCAGAGGTTGGCAGCAAGGACCGTGCCTCCCAGCTCTCCCCCATCCCGTCTAGGTCCCCCCCAGCGGACAGACGGGCAGTGGAACCCAGCAGCTTGCAGCCTGTCTTCAGTGAGACTCCGCTCTCCGCTTACAAAGTGAAGAGCCGCACCAAGATCATCCGGAGGCGGGGCAGTGCCAGGTGCGGGCCCCTGCCCCTCCCTGGGTCTTGTCTGGGCAGGGGTGTGGGAGGCAGGGAGGAAGCATCGCCCCTGATGGGGCCTGAGGACGGAGCTTTGCCTGTGGTGCATCAGCATGTCTGGCAGGAATGAGGCCGCAGTTACCGCTGTCCTTTCAGTTAATGGGGAGGGGACGGGTGGAGGTGGCGCCAGCAAGCCCTCCCTTTCCCTTGTTGGCGAGAGACCAGAGGCTGCTGGGGTGGCTTCCATTCTGGGCCTGCGGGATGGTGGATGGACAGCTTTGTGCCCAGGCCAGGGGCAGGGTCTTTGCAGGAGAAAGGTAGCCAGGTGACAGGGACTTCCTCCCTCGCTGAAGGCATGTCAGCTTCCCTGCCCTCTACCCACTTGGGTCCAGAGGAGACTGGAAGATGGCACTGTGGCCCAGGGCTTCAGGGTCAGGGACTTAATTGTGGAAGCTGCCAGATGCCTCTGTCATCAGGCGTGGCGACACATGCCATCTGTCAGGGAGTCCCACTCAGGCCCTTCCCACCGCTGACCTTGCCCTGGGGCCCTGCTCCCCGGACAGGCGCCGTCTGGGCCACTGAGCTCCGTGCTCTCCTCCTTGGCCTTTTGTCTCTAGCGGCCTCTGTGTCAGCGAGTTTGGGGAGGGGAGCCATGGGGCTGGTGGCGGCCCCTCCTTGGGACGACGCCTGCCTCCTCTGCTCTCCCCCAGTTCCACGTGGGGGCTCATCTCATCTGGCCGGGGAGGTGCAGAAGATGGTCGTGGAAATACCTGGTGGGGGTCAAGGGCTGTGCTCCTCCGCCCTCCACCTGCCCTGGCTCTGGGGTCCTCCAGGGCTGCGGCTGGGAGCCGGGTGGGGTAGGG
>NW_011483985.1:3731-5099 GCF_000754665.1 Bison bison bison | reverse complement strand
AGCCGTGGCTTCCCCACGGACACACCAGGGATCTGGTCCTGGGCGCTGCTGCCGGGGCTTGTGTTCCAGGGACTGTGCTGCCTTAGTGCTCAGGGCCCAGCTGGGGTCCGGGACGGCATGCAGCACCTGCACAGAGCCGGCCAGAGAGCGTGGGCCCTGGGGGCCCGGGCGGAGGCCCGTGCTGGGCGGAGAGGGCTCCAGCCTCCCTCCCACCCAGTCTCCTTTGGCTGCATGTCCCTGGGTTCCGGCAAGCATGGATTTCACCCTGGTGGCAGCAGAGGGAGCCTGTCAGCAGCCCCTGGGGGCTGCCAGGGGAATGGGTTGGGGGTTGGGCCTTGGCTGCGGGACTGACTGGAGAGAACAAGTGGAGAAGCCTCGTGTTTTAAGAGGCTGGCAGGGGCTGGGGAGCCCACCGGGAGCCTGAGGCCAGCTGGGGGCTCGGGGCAGCCGGGAGAGGGACCGGGGTGCTTTCTGGAGGCTGGGCATCTGCGGGGCTGCACGGTCCCTATCCGGTGCTCTTGGTCACAATGTTGTCTCTGTCGGCAGAGAAGCTGCAGGCGGAGCTGCCCCCACAGGTAAGGCGCTGCAAGGGGGTGGTGCTCAGGGCCGGGAGTGGGAGGCGAGCTGCCCTGGAGCTGGGGGTCCCGGAACCCTGAGGCAGGGGTGTTCCCTCCTGCCCTTCCAGGGCCTGCATGTGAGCTGCCCAGGTGCTGGGGCGTTTCCATAGTAACCGGCTACCAGCAGGGAGTGCGGTGTCCAGGAGGGGTCCCGCATGGAGGTGGTGTTTCAGAGGGTCTTGAATGATGGACATGGCAGGAGGGGGTTGGGGGGGGTGTCCAAGCAGGGGCGCTGTGCTCCTGCCAGCAGAGCCCTTGAGGGAGCTGGTGGGTGTCTGCCGGGTGCTGGGCTCCCGTGGAAGCCAGTGTGTGTGTGGAGCGGCTGCTGGGCAGGCGTTGAGGGTGGCACGGTCGTGGCAGACAGGGCCCTGGGCCTCTTGGCGGTCTTTCTGCTGCCCAGAATGCTGGGTCCTAATGCAAGGACCAACGCTGGCCTCGACTGTGTCCCTGCCAGCCCTGTGCTGCCCCTGCCCCATGGAGCCTGGGCTGCGGGCCGACGGGCCCAAGGCAGACAGTTGCCATCCTGTGTCCTGGGACCCTGTGGAAGGAGCACCATGCGGTCAAAGAGGTCATTCTGTGCCGTGGACTGGGAGCGCTCTCCAGATGGCGGGGAGGTTAGCACTGTGGACTGTCCATGTAGAGTCCTGGGGGCCCACTCTCCCTGCTCCAAGCTGGAGGGCTCTGGTGGCTTGGGGGTCAGGGTGAGGACTGCCCCAGGCCTGGGAACAGCCTGGCTGCGGCTGTGCTGTTG
>NW_011483985.1:3035-3527 GCF_000754665.1 Bison bison bison | reverse complement strand
TTCTGCTGGCTCGGCCACTCTTCCTCCCCCCACGTGTCCTCCACCCCTCAGCCTTCCATGTACCACACCTCTGTGCTGGGCTGTGCGCTGGTTCCCGTGGTCCGAATGTGCCAAGGCCGGGGCGTGTCGGTGGATGGTGAATGCAGAAAGCTCCTTGGGTGCTTGTAAATAGGTCGAAAAATTTGCCTTCAGGCGGCAGAAGCACTCTGCAGAAAAGGAAATCCACGGTGGTGTCTCAAGAGCTACAGGGGGTGGGGGGCAGCTTTAGCCAGGCAGGCAGTCTGGGGCGTCTCTGAGGAGCTCCCTCTGAGCCCTGAACCTACCTGTGTGAGGAGAGGCGAGAGGGAGGGGACACACCTGTGCAGGCGAGGTTGCGGTTGCGTAGGAGCTGTAGGGCTGAGCTCAGCAAGTCCTGGAGTGGAGACCTGTCCTGCGCAGCATCCCAGAGGGCGAGAGAGGCTCAGGCCAGAGGCAGGTGGGCCTGGAGGGTGG
>NW_011483985.1:0-221 GCF_000754665.1 Bison bison bison | reverse complement strand
GTGTTCCCCCCACACATCCCTCAGTCTGCTGTGCCAGCCACATGGTCTGGAAGGTCTGCCGTCACCTGTTTGTGAGTGCAGTGGGGCGGGCACGCATCCTCGGTCACCAGCAGAGAAGGCAGGGTGGGGGGGCCTTGCCCAGTCTTCACCTTGCAGCCCCAATCCCTGTGTCCGAGTTTGTCCAGGAAGCTGTCAGGGAGTCTCTCCCATGTAAGCCCCCC
>NW_011483984.1:9124-10006 GCF_000754665.1 Bison bison bison | reverse complement strand
AGCATCATCTTTTAGAATTTGAAGTAGCTCAACTGGAATTCCATCACCTCCACTAGCTTTGTTTGTAGTGATGATTCCTGTTGTGAGATACTATATGCCTAAACACTTTACTTTTTTCATTATACCCTGTCATTCCAAATAGTATATCCTTGCACCAATATCACAGTGTCTTACTAACCATAGCATGATAAATATATGACCTCCAGATTTGTTCTTTTTCTTCATGATTGCTCTTAACTATTTTAGCTCTTTGTATAAGCATATGATTTTAGAATCATCTTGTCAATTTCTACAAGTATCTCTGCTGGCATTTTAATTGGGTCTTGAGGTAGATTAAAGATGCCCAGAAATTATTTCACACCTCTCATAGAGGACTACAATATCATCATCTTTGATTGATCCCCTTTATAATTATGAAATATCTCACTTTATCTCTTGTACTGCTGTTTGATTTTTCTGATATTAATATAATACAGTATAGTTTTGATAGATTAGTTCATGGTAAATCATTTTTGTCCTTTTATATTCTTTTTTTTTTTTTTGCATCTTAACATTTAAAGTTCACCTCTTGTAACTTGCATGTATTTGGGCTTTCTTAAATCCTATCTGACAACAATCTTAGTGTTTTACTTGGGAATATTTGGTTTATTTATATTTAATCACTCATATAATTTGGTTTAGAATATATCTACCATCTAGCAATACATTTTGTATTTGACTCATTTTTATATTCTGTTTCCCCTTCATTCATTCTTGCCTCCTTTTCGATTTATCAACATTTTTATTTTGCATATTTCCCCCTAATAACTTCTCAGTTATACCTTCTGCTCAATTATATCTTCTTTTAGTGATTACCTTAGCAAATATAGCAGGAATCCATGA
>NW_011483984.1:4528-5300 GCF_000754665.1 Bison bison bison | reverse complement strand
AATTTTTGTATTCTAGTGAAATGAGTGAAGTAAGTCAGAGAAAGACAAATACCATATGATTTCACTCATATGTGGAAATCTAAAACAAAAAATAGCAAAACAAGAAAAATAGATCAAACAAAACAAAAACTAAACTCATAGATACAGAGAGAAGATTAATGATCATCAGAAAGGAGGGGGCTGGGGGCTGTGCAAAATGGGTGAAGGGGGTCAATTGTATGTTGATGAATGCTAAGTAGAATTTTGGGGGTGACCATTTTGTAGAGTTTACAGATATCAAATTAAAATGTTATATATATGAAACTTACACGGTATAGTGTACCAATTTTACCTCAATACAAAATATAAAATTTCCAGTTTTTTCTAGTTGTAAAATATTGTTGTGTCTCATGACCTTTTATTCAGAAGCAATCCAAATAGGTATTCTTGATGCTATTATGACTGGGATCTTTTAATGACATAAACAGTTTTTGTTCATGTAAGAAAATTGATTTTTGTATATCACTTTTCTATCCAACAATTTTACTAAAGTACCTACTTAAATGTAATCGTTTATCCATATATTTTTTTATATTTTCTAGGTAATCAATAATACAACCTGTGAATAACAACAATTTTATATTTCTTTTCCTATGTTTATGCTTTCATTTTTTGTTGTATTCTTAATACACTGAACTCACTATTATTTCCACTATAATGCTAAATAGTAGTGATAATGGTAGCCATCTTATCATATTTCCAATGTCAAAGAAAAGTATTTTAATATGTTATA
>NW_011483984.1:0-223 GCF_000754665.1 Bison bison bison | reverse complement strand
TTGGATAACATAAAATAAATGGATAAATTCCTAGAAATATACAACCTACCAAGACTGAATCATAAAGAAACAGAAAATCTGAACATAAAAATAATGAGTAGGAGATTTAAGCATTAATTCACTGAATTCTAACAAATATGTTAAAAAGGATTAAGGCCAATCCTTCTAAAATTCTTCCAAAAAACTGAAGACGAAGGAAAATACCAAATTTATTTTTAGAACA
>NW_011483983.1:28252-29511 GCF_000754665.1 Bison bison bison | reverse complement strand
AGAATCTGATGTTTATTTTATTATGCAAGAGTAGGGAACCTCTTTTTTTTTTTTTTTAATACAAGGCCTTTGACTCAGAAAAATCAATCAGGGGTACAAGAACAAGTAGATGGAAGGAGATTTTTTCCTTTTGGATAAAAATAGCAGCTTCAGCGTGCTTGCTTTTTAGATTAAGACAAGAAAGGCAAGAAAGGTAAAAGTGTTTGACAGTCCTGTGTTCTGCAGGCTGTGGCTGTCGGGGGAGGGAGAAGGAAGCCCCAAACAGGTGTGCAAGCCTGCTCTAGTGAAGAGGCGGGAGCAGCCCTGGCGCCCTCCTGGAGGCTTCCAGACGTGGGCACATGCAGGTCCCCTGAAAGGAAGGAGAGAGATCTGTAATTCTAGCTTTGGACAGGCCTCCGAGGCGTATTGTTAAGGGAAACAAACGGAGTCCTGTTTATGGACAGAAAGAGCCCACCACAGACTTATCTGGACGTAGAGATCTGCGTGCGACTGTGGAGAAAGGTCCGGCAAGTCCCCCCGCCCCAGGAACAGGATGAGCAGGGCCGTGGCTTTGTTCCGTCGTCTGCTGCAGTTCAGGCACTCAGTCGTGTCTGACTCTGCGCCCCCGTGGCCCGCAGCATGCCAGGCCTCTCTGTCCTTCACCGTCTCCCGGAGTTTGCTCAAACTCACGTCCATCGAGTCGGTGATGCCGTCCAACCATCTCGTCCTCTGTGGTCCCCTTCTCCCGCCTTCAGTCTCTCCCAGCATCAGAGGCTTTTCCAGTGAGTCAGCACCGTCGCTCACGTGCTTCGTAATTCACAGTAAATAACGTGAGGGCTTGTTGACCTGTGTCATCTGTGGCTGCGCCAGGGTGGGACCTGCCGTGGCCCTGGGGTGTGCCGGGACACCCAGACGGCCACCTCAGGAGAACGAGCCTCCAGCCAGGGCCCCGCCGTGTCTGAGGGCAAGTGTAGACTGGGCCCAGGTTCCCCACCCGGCTAGTGTGACGGCGGCCAGTCAGCGCTCGGCTGTCGTGGTGACTCAATGCCTGCTGTTCGTCTAGCTGGTGGCCCCTGAGTCTGGGCAGCAGGCGTCAGGCTGGGGAGCCGTCCACTGGCCTCTGGCCAGCAGGGTTTCTGGAAGCTGCGAGACCTCTGGAGCCTGGGCGCAGACCCGGCCAGGTGTCACCTGGGCTGCGTTTGGTCAAAGTAAGTCGTGAGCCGGGATCCGGTCCCGAGTAGGATCGGGTCCCTCCAGGAGGAGCGGGGGCCGCTTCTGGG
>NW_011483983.1:21193-25212 GCF_000754665.1 Bison bison bison | reverse complement strand
TCAAGATCTGGGAGAAAGGTCTGGCCTTTCTGGGTGACTCTGGCTCACCCGGCATCACCCAGAGCCCCTCCTGCTCATGAGATGGAAAAGGAACGTGACCCCAGAGAGGGCTGGCTGAGCCCAGGAGGACCCGGCCCGTCCAGCTATCCTGCTGCTGATGCGAAAGGCAGGCCGTCTCGCTGGATGCCGAAAGCCGTAGTTATGACAGTTTTTGTCATGCTGTTTCCTCTTATTTATGCGGTGGAGAGGAGGATGTTTTCAAATAAACCCTCTAAATATGAAATCCCGAGAATGCATTATTTCTAAAATGCTACACCATTAACCGCCTCTTAGCTGGTTACATTATAAAGCGTGTTGTTGTAACAGCTCAAAAAAAAAAAAAAAAAAAATCCGAGGCGAGATGTTTCCAGAGCCCATATGCCGAATCCTGGCATTCTTATACCTTTTTTCAAGCTGTTGTCAATTAGAGGAGAGATTAATTTCTGTCTCGATGTCCTCCACGCCATCGAGTCTGCACGTGGATGCTGTGGGAACCCCCTTTCTCCTGCCGTCCAGGGGCGCTCGCGCAGCGGGCGCTGGGGGACGAAAGGGCGTCGCTCCAAGTGTCCGTGATGGAAGCCTGGACCATCCGCAGACAAAAGAGGGCAAAGGGGCCTTGTTGAGGGAACTAACTGTTCCAGGCCAGCAAGCTGCGACCTCGGCCTCTCTGCCGTTTGCACGTTTTCTGGACAGGGTGAGAGACGCAAGCGGAACCTCCCGATCGCACGGTGCTCGCTCCCTGTGCGGCAGGGAGCGGACGCCCGCCAGCGGGGCAGCACCGGGCTCTGTCCGGCCTGTTCCGCTCGCCGTGGTCCCTCTGCCCAGGCCTCTCTCGGTCCTCTGTCCCCGCTGTCTGCTCTGAAATAAGAAGGGCGTTTCTAGCATTTGTGCGGTGTGTCGGCTGTGACAACCGAACTTGGCACCTCTTAGCTTAAGGGTACAATTCTGCTTTTAAATCCTCTTTGGATTTAAAATCCTCCTGTCCTTGCCCTTCAGCATAGAAGACTTGTCGCGTGTGGGGTTTCTGCTGTTAGATGTCTCAGGAGCGCAGAAAACAAGCCAGACCTTCTTTTGAAATGAAGGGCTTTGAAAGAAAGTGTTAGTCGCTCGGTCGTGTCTGACTCTTTGCGACCCCCACAGACGGTAGCCCACCAGGCTCCTCTGACCATGGGATTCTCCAGGCAAGAATACTGGCACAGGTGGCCATTTCCTTCTCCAGGGGATCTTTTCCACCCAGGGATTGAACCTGGGTCTCCCGTGTTGGCAGGCAGATTCTTTCCCTGTAAATGCAGGAGACCCAGTTTGATCCCTGGGGAAGATCCCATGAAAATGGGCTTTGAAACTGTGATGCTGAATTCTGAACAGCACGATCACGCTGCAGCCTGAAGTCGGGAGGGTCTATGGAGAAACTGGCTTCCTCTTTCCCGCACAGCAATGAGGGGAGACGGGAAGCAGGAGGTGCAGAACGGTCTGGGGGAAACCTGCGGCCCTGGGATGGGAGGTTTTCTGTCACACCTCCTTTGGGTGCGCCTGATGTGGCTTGAGCTTTCACAGAAGACCTCCCAGCAGTCAGGGCTCCCAGCTCGCTCAGCTTCGGCTATCTTACGCACCAATGTCCGGGTCGGGCGTGTGTTCCGTGGCTGTCTCCCTACCAAAGGCAGAGAAATGAGTTGCCCTAGAAAAACATTTGATGGCACGTTCTCCAGCCCCAAACAGTAGCTTTCTGTAGGGTTTCTACCTGGAAGCAAAGTACCAAAATGGGAAGAACGTGGGTTTGTGATACCTCCTGAAATAAAGACAGAGCTGTAAACTCCCTGAGCTGATAAGGATGTGATGAAATCCACGTTTCCGTGCTTGGCTGGGGACCGTGGAAATTCTCGAGTTGGAGAGCATTGTCAAGTGTATAAATGAGGACTCCCCAAAATAGTCTTATCTTTCAGTCGAGAGATCCTGATTTGGCAAGTTTATCCTAACGATTCTGTAAGCATCTGTGAAAAGTTGTTCATCTCAGTGTTATTTAGAATAGCGAAGATTGTCGACGACCTGAGTGCCCTGCCATTGAGAGTAATGTGAGCTCCGACTCGGTCCCCTGATAGGGTATGATGCAGTGTAAATCACAGTTAGAAATTATATGTCAGTGTGGGGGAAATAATTCATGTATTCCATGTGTTAAGTGAAATATCACTTCCCCTCAAAGCCGCAGAGCCTAGCCAAGACTGGACCCTAGCAGGCAAGCGGGACGTGTTTGTCCAGTCGCAATGGTCAGCTTCTGCCTCCTTCCTGCAGTGGCCCTGAGAGGACGCTTGTCAGCTGCAGGGCTGTCTTTCTCCCCAGCTCCGTCCTAACGCATACGCCCTGGATGGGAGATGAGGTGTTGACTGAGCAAGGAGTTTGGTCACACTCCCCGACTGCCCTGGCCAGGGGACGCTTGTGGCCACTTCCCCGAGGACCTTCTGCCCCTCTGTGAGGCCGCTGGGGGTCCCCGCAAAAGTGTCCTGCCAGCAGAGAACACAGTCGTTGCCGAACGGGTGGCGTTGTCTTGTCTGGGATGACTCGGGCTGGCCAAGAGGAGCCAGGAGGCCATGCCAGCTGAGATAGCGGCACAGACAGGACAGGGGCCCCCGGGGCCTCAGGAGGGGACGCGTGGTCGTGTGGGTCATCAAAGACATCAGTGGTGACAGTGAAGGCGTCCCTCAGAACTTGAGCCCTTTTCTTCTGAGGATGTATGTGTCCTGGAGGGCGTCGCAGGGCAGCCGATCCGTTTCCCTTCGGCCACCACGGCAGTGAGACCAGACCTGCAGTGTTTACTTCTGCTTGGCCAGGGCAGGGCTGGTTTGTTGCTTTTTTATTTAAAACATTCTTTTAAGTAATTAGAAGTCATTTGTTTGGCGGTGCCAAGTCTTGGGTGCAGCACGCAGGACCTGGTCATTTCCCGACCAGGGATTGAACCCAGGCCTCCCGCGCTGGGAACACGGGCTCCCAGCCACTGGGCCACCAGGGAAGCTCCCGTTGCTTTAAAAAAAATATTTTTGTCATCTCCACAACTAATATTTGCTGTCCATTTTGTGCATAACCCAGACCTGCACACTTGACGTGCGTGGTCTTGCTTCATCTTGCCCAGAGTCCGAGGAGGGCACGCCTGCTGTGCGGGGGCCCTGGGGAGTCGAAACGCTGCAGGAGGCCGCAGCCTGTGGGGGCCGGGTTCGGTCCAGGACGCCCTATCCTGAGCTGTCCCTGGGCCCACGCCCGCCTCCACTGACACCTCCCTGGCTTTTCCCAGGTAATCCGCTGTGACCACAGGCAGCTTCTGTAACCGGAGCATGGACGCAGGGCTGTGCTGTTTAAGTCAGATTTTAAATTCAAGCCAGCGGGTCCAGGAGTTTTTTCATTCCACACGGCGTCGCCCCAGAACTTGTTTTCAACACTGCCTGTGGAGCTTTGAGTACTAGGGCGGGTTTTTGCATAATTTTCACCTTGGCGTGTTTATATCCTTGCCGCACGGCTGTGGCCACCACCCGCTCTGTGGCCACCACCCGCTCTGTGGTCATCCTGCCCCCACGGCATCAGGGGGCTCAGCTCCCTTGGCAGGGTTCCCGCCACCACCACCTGCCTGGTCCCCGCGGGACTGAGCTCGGTCCTCTGCTGGGAACTGAGCCGCACGGCCCCAGAGGGCCCATCTCTGACCCTTCACGGAGGGCCCACGGTCAGGGCCAGCTGGACGCCCGCCTCCAGCAGATGGCTTCTGCCCAAGGCCTCCCCTGCCTGGGGCGTTGCTCTGACCGCACGGGTCGGGGGGACACCGAGGCCGGAGTCCAGCCTCTGCCCCCGCCCCCTTCCTGGCATCGTAGCTGAGTTTGAACTTGCAGGAGCGTTGGTTCAGCACCCACCGATGGGGGGCATCCCCCTGCCCTGGGCCCTGCCTCGGCCTCAGTGTGCAGAGCTGGCCCCGGTCCAGGGCAGAGGAGCCATTCCTTTTGTGC
>NW_011483983.1:16512-20382 GCF_000754665.1 Bison bison bison | reverse complement strand
CCTGGAGAAACCCATGGGCAGAGGAGCCTGGCGGGCTACAGTCCATGGGGCCACAAAGAATCGGACAAGACTGAGTAAACGTGCAGGCACCAAGGAAGCCCCCTTTTTTGCTTTTTAAAAGCACGCATTTGTTACCGTTTCAGTAGAGGTTAGACTTGGGATTGAAGGCGGGAGGAGAAGGGGACGACAGAGGATGAGATGGTTGGATGGCATCACCAATTCAATGGACATGAGTTTGAGTGAGCTCCGGGAGTTGGTGATGGACAGGGAGGCCTGGCGTGACAGGTTCTGCATTTTTCCGTGGATTCCAGAAGCTCCACACAGCTGTCAGGTACCACGTGGGAGCTTCGGTCCTCTTGTGGGAACCCAACAGACCAGCTTACTGTTTTGAAGGAAAAAGGGTCTGTTCGAAGTTAAACTTATTTTCAGTTAGAAAATAAACCATGGTTATGCAGAGGATGCTGGTGAGGAGAAATACAGATTAAAGATGCAGAAGGATCTCTGAGGGGAAGATCGTGAACACCGAGACAGCTTGGGGGTTTTCTCGCGGAGACTGTGTGTGGAGAAGAGGCGGCCAGTGTGTGTGGAGACCCACCATGTGCCGGGCATGCTGTGCTGGTACACATGTCCACACCAGCCTCGAGAGGCGGCGACTGACGTCCCCAGTGTTACAGACGGACTAGTGGCCAGTGCCAAGCGAGCATCTGAAAATTTGTGTTTCATTTCCTTGCTTGTTTCTTTTTTAATGCAAACACTTTTTGATTTTAGCTACCCGGGGTCATAGTTGCCACACGCAGGATCCGAGGTGCAGCATGCGATCTAGTGCCCTGACCGGGGATTGAACCCAGGCCCCCTGCACTGGCTAAACTCGGACACCTTACTTGCCCTTTTCAGTTCGTATTTAATTTCTAAGGCTCGTTCATGTCGCTGCATGTTGCTATTCAATCATTCAGTCGTGTCTGACTCTTTGTGACCCCATGGACTGCAGCACGCCAGGCCTCCCTGTCCGTCACCAACTCCCGGAGCTCACTCAAACTCATGTCCATCGAGTCAGTGATGCCATCCAACCATCTCATCCTCTGTCGTCCCCTTCTCCTCCCGCCTTCAATCTTCCCCAGCATCAGGGTCTTTTCCAATGAGTCGGCTCTTTGCAACAGGTGGCCAAAGTTTTGGAGTTTCAGCTTCAGCATCAGTCCTTCCAATGAATATTCAGGACTGATTTCCTTTAGGATGGACTGGTTCGATCTCGGGGGACTCTTAAGAGTCTTCTCCAGCAGTACAATTCAAAAGCATACATTCCTCGGCACTCAGCTTTCTTTAGGGTCCAACTCTCAGATCCATACATGACCACGGGAAAAACCATAGCCTTGACTAGACAGACCTTTGTCGGCAAAGTGACATCTCTGCTTTTTAATATGCTGTCCAGATTGGTCGTAGCTTTTCTTCCAAGGGGCGAGCGTCTCTTGATTTCGTGGCTGCAGTCCGCCAGCAGCACGCAGTTGCTACCTGAGGCTTTCGGTCTTCATCGTCCCCCTGCTGTGGAATGGCCCTTGCTGCAGGGTGCCTGCTCCCCAGCAGTGACTCTGGGCTTCAGGGAACGGTATTGCCCCGTCTCCTGCCACCGCCCAGGACCTTCTCCTGGGTGTGTGGCCTCCTGGGGATGGAACCGCTGGCTGCAAAGGATGGAATTTCAAACCTGTGAGATGCAGGCTGTCTTCCAAAGTGGCGGTCCAGCGTCCCCCGGGTGATGTAGACAGGCTGGTGACTCCCTTTAGATTCAGACCCGGGGCTCAGACAGGCGCCCTCCCTGCCCCTCACTGGGCTGGGTTGCGCTGGCGCTCTGCCGAGTGGCTGCCTTCCTCTCTGGGTCCGTGTGGCCGTGACCCCTACGCGAGGCTCCTCCCGTCCAGTCCTGTGGTTCTCAAGGCCAGAGGGGCCACAGTGACCATCTGCCTCGCTGCTGAGCCATATGTCCTGGAAGAGGCCCATGCCTGCCTCCTGCTGGCCTCCTGTGGGCCGGCCAGGAACGCGGGCCTGCAGCCCTGCTGGGCTGGACGAGAGTCCGTCCCCTTCCTGGTCAGACGTTCCGAGGGCCTGGGTCCACGCAGGACATTCCATCTGCGTGGAGCGTCTGGAGGAGCAGAGGTGAGCGGTGGGGAGAGAATTCAGCTTGTGCAGACCCTCCAGTGTGGCGTGTGTTCATCCGTCAGGGTCCTGCTGCGGACCCTGGCCAGAGATACGTGTGGTGCGCCCCCGTGAGAGAGAATGGTGAAGCTGGGAGCCCGTGCGCTGATGTCCAGTGGAGTCAGCGCGTCCCTCGGGCTCGCCCTGCTGGCCTGTGTTCAGTGGCCTGTGTTTGCAACTGCAGGCGCGTCTTGCCCTGATGGTAACAGGAGGGACGTCCGAGGTCGATTTGGGGGAGCAGAGAGGACCCAGAGGCGCCGTGCTGGGCCCCGCCACGCGGCAGGAGGCCTCTGGGGCTGTGCGTCCCCGGGTCAGCCCTGCCCGAGGACGGCAGAAGCTGAGATTTGGGGTCTGAACCCAGCGCTCAAGTCCGTGGCCGCCCTCTAACTCATCGGGGGGCGAGCTCCCGCCAGTCTGTCTGTGGGTCAGTTTTCTCAGCCAGAAAATGGGGGAGAATTCACAGGTGAACCGCAGAGTGGTGAGGATCACGTGAAATGAATCCTGGGAACAGGGCTGTGCGGATTACAGCCCGCTGCGTCCACACCGGGTCTTGTCATGACTGGTTTTTTATGCTTCGTCTCTCTCCTTACTCAAGGTGCGTTTCACCAGCTCTTCCGTCTGTAAGAGAAGGAGTCCCAGGTAGAACCGGTTCCCTGAGAAGAGGGGAGTCGGATTCTCGTTTCCTCCGGTCCCAGGGTTAGCGGGACCCCCACCTTTCTGGGCGGGTCCTCAGTCTTCAGCACGTGGTGCCACCAGATCACGTGGAGGGAGAAATGTTTTGTATGTGACAGAGACGGGATCGCTGAAACATTCCGCAAAGGCTTACGTGCTTATCGGGCACGGAATTCGCTGCTACTGCGTTTTATGGGACGTGGGCTGGGTTTTGATCAGGTGTGGAATCAGGTTTTGTGGAGTCAAAATCTGATCAGGTTTTGATCAGGAGACGCGTAGAGATGACCGCCAGGAGGCAGAGTTTATTGTACTCAAAGATCCCCAGAACCAGGAGCAGGACCACTTGGGGCTGCTGCAGGACCACTCCCGGGACCACTCAGGGAGGCACGGGCGGGGCCGCAGGCAGAGGGAGGCGGTGGGGAGTGGATGCGAGGCTTCGCTGCAGTTGCTCTGAGAAGGAACGGTGGGGTGGGATGAGCCCGGTGAGGATGGGCTGCTTTGGGTACCGTCAATGGGCTGAGGGGTCTGGGGGCCTGGGTGACGGGACAGTGAGTGGCCCGGGGAGGTGGGCTCTGGACTGGTTGGTTTGCGTGTGACAGGCCAGCTCACGAGTCGGTTCTTTCCTGTGTCTGGAGATTCACTAACCTTGGGAGCAGCAGTCCTTCTAGGGTCAGCTTCAACCAGATGGTAAAGTGTCAAAATACAGAGGATTTAACAGAAACAGAGCACAGCAGCATCAGGGTAAACAAAGCACAACAGGCTGGACCGAGGCCTGCGGTGAGGCTGTCTTAGAGCTGAGGGCGAGAACGTTCATCGCAAACAGCCCTGCCGCTCTGTCCGTGTGGTGGGAATGGAAACGCCTTGTCAGATGAACTGGCCACAGTGATGGGTGGCCGTCGTGGAAACAGAGGCTGCAGTCCATTTCAGCAGGCGTAAAGCTGGCTCCCGCCCCCGGCCAGGCCGTCACCAGGAGCCGGAGGAGCCTGCAGACCAGTGAACGGAGATCCTGGGTCT
>NW_011483983.1:12821-15868 GCF_000754665.1 Bison bison bison | reverse complement strand
GGTGCAGGGCCCCTCGTGAGCTGCTGAGACAGTCAAGCCACGCCTGCTGCTCAGAACTTGGTCCAGGCGGTTGGACGGCACTGGGAATGTACTACATGCCCCAAGTCAGCTCAGTCTACGGGGGTCGCTGGTTGGTGGTGTGAGCGACACCTCGGTTTTAAGAAGGAAAGAACCCCCAGGCAAGGGAGCCGTGTCTCACACCACGAACCCCGACAAGCTGCGGCTGGATCAGGATGCGCGCGTGGAGAGTGAAGCCGCGCCCGGGGACGCCGGCGGTCAGTCGCCCTGCTCTGTGAATGTGCCTGCCGGCCCCGAGCGACGCACTCACAGAGGCTGCTTCGAATCTTACGCTGTGCGTGTGTCACCCCCACCAAGAAATGGAACCAGAAAAGAACTCAGAAAAGAATGCTGAGTTCCTTGACACCCCTGCAGTAGAGAAGGCCTTTATAACTGAGAATCAAAATTCAGAAGCCACAAAAAGAAAAGATCGACAATTTTCTCAAAAATCTTCCATAGCTAAACACGACGTCAAGTTGAAGGACAGATGACCAGCTCGTGTACACAGAGCTCTTAGATGTCAAAAAATGCAAAACCTTGATAGAAAAAAAACAAACAGCAAAGACAGGAATTCTCAGTTTACCAGGAAAGAAATACAAGTCCCTCTTAAAACGTGAGAAGACGTTTGACTGGCACGTTCTCCTGTCTTTCGGGTGCGAATCCACAGAGTGACGTGCTTTGTTGGGAGGCCAGTAGATTCAACCCAGCACGCCCCCCGTGGACGACGTCAACCCGCCGAGACGGCATCTGTGGGCACCTTTCAGCCAAGCAGACCTGCTCCTGGCTGTGCACCCCAGAGGCGCGCGTTCATGGAGCTGGAAGAGTCATCCCCAGAGATGAGGTGCAGGCAGTGGTGTGGTGAACAGGGGTCGAATGTCACACACACGGTTTTGGCGAGAGGTGGCTGGAATGACCATGGTTCACCCACACGAGGAGCCCTATGACAGGAAGAGTGTGCCATCTGAAGTAATCTCCAGACTGTGTTAAAATGGAAAAAAACTGGCGTAGAATAGGGTGGATCTGTGCATGCTACCTTTTATGTAAAAGGAAAAAAAGGGGAAATATGGATAGATTGATATATTCTTATTTTTGCAAAAAGAAATGCTTTTGACAGAAGACAAAGAAAATAATAAAATGTTTAGCCGTGGGGAACAACAGGAAACCGGAGTAGAAATGAGACCTTGCTGAGTGGACTTTTTTTTATTTTTCTAACTGTTGTACCAGGCAAATGTTTACATAATCAGAGAAGAGAATTAAACTGGAAGATGAAATAGAAAAATTTATAGTTGTCAACAACAAGTTTATTTTGAAATTAATCTAATCGGGTATCGATAAGTAACATAGGCAGACAGAGAAAATAATTGTGTTTACAATTCTTTGGACTTTAAACGTAATACTCTGTCCATATCGATACTGAACTACATTCTCGGGTCTGGGGAGTGGGCTAGGGATTATCGTGTAGCGGGTACGTTGGGCGGCTTGGATAGCAAAGTACCACAGACTGAGTGATGTCAAGGGCAGGAATTTACGACCTGAACGTTCTGGAGGCTGGAAATCCAAGACGAAGCTCTTGACAGGGCTGGCTCCTCCCAGGGTCTCTGCCCGGCGTGCAGACGGCTGTCTCCTCCCCGCGTCCCCACTCGTGGTGGGACAGTCCAGCCTGTCCCCCCGCACGTCCATGTCTTACTCTCTTCTTACGAGGACACCAGGCCGAGGGCGTTCTGTCAGTCGCTCAGCCGTGCCCGACTCTGCGACCCCACGGACCACAGCCCACCAGGCTCCTCGGTCCATGGGATTTTCCAGGCAAGGATACTGGAGTGGGCTGCCGTGGGTGGGGGGCAACTTAATCACCTCTTGAAAGACCGTGTCTGCAAACCCAGCTGCCTCCTGCGCGGTGGGTGTGGGGTGTCAGCGTGTGAGTGGGGGGCGGGGGTCCAGCCCACAGCAGGCCCACACGGCCTCAGTCTGGGGGTGATGGAGAGGTTCTGCGGGGACGTGGTGATGGTCGCACGGCAGTGGGAGCATGTGTGGAAATGTGTGATGATGACGGGGACGATGGCACGCTTTACCTCCGTTAGAAGTAAAAACGAGCTTAAGAGGCTCGGCCTGCCGCCGAGAAGGTGACAGGAGGGGTCTCCGGACTGCACGGTCAGAGGTGTCAGAGGCGGGTGGGCTGGGCAGCGGTGCGCGGGCACACGTGGCAGACGGCAGCAGAGAACAGGCTGTGGTCTGGCCTCACGGAGGGTTTCCGAGTCGGAATCTTGGCGGCCTGGCTTCCAGCCACTGCGAGCCCTGCTTTCCGTCCGTGGGGTGGGGGGCTTGGTCACAGCCCCTCCGGGCAGAGGCGGCCGAGGGGCTTCAGGCCGGCGTGCTCGATGTGCATCCCTGTGCTGAGGAGTGACTTCTCTTCTGCACTTTGCAAATGCTCACATCACACGGTTTCCATGGCGACCGGCATCCCTCAGGGAGGGGAGCGTGGAGGGGCCCTCAGAAAGGACTCAGGGAAAGGACCAGCTTGGATCCAGGAGGAGGGAAACGCCCAGGAGGGAGGCAGCACGGCCTAGTCCCGCTGCTGCCTTGCGGAGACCGTTTCTGGCGCCCCTAGGCTGGTGCACGTCTGTCCCCTCCTCGTCCCCGAAGGTGGGAGGGAGGGGACGGGATGCGGCCTTCATCTGGTGACATGCTGGTGCTCGGACGCACGCCCTGAGGTTCGAGGAGCTGGGGCGCCCGGGAGCCCGGGGGGACTCGGACTCCATGTGCCCGTCCTGCTGCCCTCGGGGGAAGTGGCCACCGGGAAGGCCTCCTGGCTGCGTGGACAGGCTCTGCAGCATTTACCTCCCGGCTCGTCACCTCCTGGCTGTGTGGTCTTGGGCACGTTCCTTAACCTCTCTGTGCTTCCATTTCATAATCTGTAAGATGGGTTTGAGGGCGGTGGAGACGTTCCACACGAGAGAGCGCGCTTGGGAGGGTTGCGGGGGTCCTCCCTGGAG
>NW_011483983.1:10910-12139 GCF_000754665.1 Bison bison bison | reverse complement strand
TTGTGGTGGGGCCCCTCGGTTCGTGCTTCCTGCTGGTTTCAGAGTCACGCGGTTCCCACTAGGACAGGGGTCCCCAGAAAGCAGTCCTTAAAGGCCATTCCTAATCCCTTCTGCCTTTTAAATACACAAACTCCTCTCAGAATCTTTAAATCATTTGTGAACTTTAAATCATCTGTGGTCTTTAAATCGAGCTGTGATCTTTAAATCGAGTCTCCTCAAACCAGCAGCACGCAGGCCAGGCCTGCCTGCAGGCGCCCAGCCACGTGGGCCGGCAGAGGACTGTGAGCTGCTGTTCTGCACCCTGGGGACCTTCCCTCCCCACCTGCCCGCCTGGCCCTGTCCCTGCCAGTCTCTTCCCGGCCTGGCGCTCGTGAGTGTCTGGATTTCAGCCCCTGGTTCAGATCCGCTCCAGTCAATAGCCGAGGTGGCCGCCCTCCTTCAGCACCCGCTGTGTCCACTCAGTGTTTTTCTTGGAACCTGGATTCCTGGGCCCTTTAACTGAACCAGGAAAAAAAAGTGTAGCAATCTCTTATTATCCTCTGATTTTTTTTTTAATCTCATATCAAGCCTGATGGACTGGATGAGTTGGGGGTCTGCCAGCTTTTGGCTTGAAATGAAATAGAAATGTGTCTCTGTGGCACTTAGAGCCCTCAAGCGGGGACCTTGTTTACATCCCCTGAAACGTTTGCTCTTGGAAAGCCCTGGGGAAACGTGTAACAGGGTAGTCGTGGGCCCAGCTCACCTGGTGCTCGAGGGCGCCTGTTCCAAGGCAGCAGCTCTGGGCCTGGGGGACCCACTCCGGCGCCCCCGCCCAGCACGTGCCCCCTCTTCCCACAGGGCGGCGCGATCTGCATCCTCACGGCCGCGGAGAGGCCGGGCCACTTCTCGGGCATGGTTCTCATTTCCCCGCTGGTCGTCGCCAATCCAGACTCGGCGACACTTCTCAAGGTAAGCAGGCCTCCTGCTCTGTGAGCCCCGGCAAGCCTCCCTGACCCTGGGCCCGCGCTCATTCTCGTGTCCGGGGCGGAGGGGCTTCTCCTGCTGTCGTGACGAGGTCTGGACGCAGTGAGCATTGTTGTGGCTGGAACTCGGTCATTTCTCAAGTCAGGTGTGGTTTCTTCCCCCAAACAAACAAATCGGCTTCCCGTCTGGGTGTTTCTCGGTGGACGTTCAGAGGAGGAAAGGCCTCGCCGCTGCCCACGGCTGCGCACGGCTCTGACCCACGTCGC
>NW_011483983.1:10346-10810 GCF_000754665.1 Bison bison bison | reverse complement strand
GGGAGGATGAGAGACGCGGGGCCCACGCTCTGGTCAGTCTATGCCTGACGCAGGCCGGGCGGGCAGCTGCTACCCTCCAGCCAGTGCTCAGGACTCTCAGAGGAGCAGGAGGGGGCAGTGAGGTGGGGGCCACCCTGCAGGACACGGCGCACCGCCCCCTGCCCCGCGGTCAGTGACAGGGCAGAGGGGCACTGCCCCGATGTCCTGGTGGGGCCCCTGAGGACCCAGCACCACAGCTGTGACCCCGACCCTGGGCCTGGGCGTCCAGCGGAGACAGGGTGTCAGCAACTTGAAGCCGGGCTGGACTGAGCTTAAGGAGAAACCAGGGTCTCTCTGAGCACTGAAGCAGAGAGCACCCCTCTACTCAGTTCTCCGAACGGGCCCGCCAGCCAGCTCCTCCGAGTTTTATCCTGTCTGGAAATCAACTCCAGTGGATTTCAGTGCATGGTGGAGGCGGGACCGCC
>NW_011483983.1:9345-10246 GCF_000754665.1 Bison bison bison | reverse complement strand
TCGAGGCGGCCCCGCCTGGAAGGATGGGTTCATTCAGACTCCCAGGCGAGGCTCCGGGGGGCTTGGTCTCCTGGCCCCCTCCCCTCCTGGTCGTGATCACGTAGTCTGCGGCCAGACCACCTGAGGGTCCTGGTCAGAGAAGAGAGTGAGCTGGACCGGGGTCCCGGGTGGAGCCCCCACGGCGCTCTGCGGGCTCCGTTCGTGATGTGTTTGCACAGCGTGTGCTGGGCTCATGTGTGAATCGTGCCCTCAGCTCCCGCCCTCAACTCACCCCAGGGGCGGGGAGGTCGCTGGCTGCGGTTACGCTCGGGACCCCGGGGCTTGGAAAGGACCCTCGGCTCCCCGGGTCCACCCCCCGCCCCCCAGGGCTGTCCACTCCCCATCAAGGGCATCTCCCCAGAGGGGACGTGCCCCCCACCCCAAAAGAGCCCAGGACCCTGGGGGGTTTCAGATGAAGGGCACAAGGGCAGGGGATGGGGGGCAGCCAGGCCCCGATGGGGAGCCCACCCGGTGCCCCCTCCAGTCTTGGGCAGTCTGGGGGCTCCTGGGCAAGGCCTCTGTTGGGACCTCGCCCAGCCGGTGCTAATAGATGTCCTTGTGGGCAAGGGAATGTGGGTCCTGGTTGTTAACCAGGATTCACGAGAGTCCTTGCGGCCCCCAGCCCTGGAGGGCATCCCCTCCCCTCTGTGAAGCCCGTTGCTGCCCCGGGGTTGTGGGGGTCAGGCAGTCCTGACCCACGAGGCCCAGGGACGCCCCCGCCCCTCCGTGAAGCCTGTGAGTGCCCCGGGGAGGGAAGGTCGGGCAGTCCTGACCCACGAGGCCCAGGGACGCCCCCTCCCCTCCGTGAAGCCTGTGAGTGCCCCGGGGAGGGAAGGTCGGGCAGTCCTGACCCACGAGGCCC
>NW_011483983.1:4050-6867 GCF_000754665.1 Bison bison bison | reverse complement strand
AAGCATCAATTCTTCAGTGCTCAGCTTTCTTTATAGTCCAACTCTCACATCCATACGTGACCACTGGAAAAACCATAGCCTTGACTAGACGGACCTTTTTGGCAAAGTGATGTCTCTGATTTCTAATATGCTGTCCAGGTTGGTCATAATTTTCCTTCCAAACAGAAACTGGGGACCACAGACTCTCTGGGTTCCGCCGGAGGTCAGATGCAAGCCTGTCCCGCTCCGAGTCTCTGCTGCCTCCTCCTCCGGGGCTGGGGTCTCAGCTCCCAGGCCGTCCTCGGCCCGCGAGCACTGAGGTGCCCTGGGGGGCCCTGCGGCTGCACGGACCTGCCTTAGCCCGCTGGCCTCACGATGAGGGTGGCGGTCTCCTCCCAGGGCCGTGGCCAGGTCACTCCTTCCTGAGCAGGATCTGGGCTCTCTCCACGCACCCGCAGGATCCTCCAAAAATTTTGGAAGAAGTGTTCCAGTTGACAGTAAGAACCATTGTATCGTGGATGCCAGCTTCTCTGTGGGTGAGCCACTGTCCCACCCCTCCTCCTGGTGGCTGTGGGCTCTCTCGGTGGACGGTGCTGGGGCAGAGGAGGCGGCAAGCAGCAGGGACCTGGACAAATCAGTCCTCCCCGCCTGGGGTCTGCGGTGCTCTCCAGCCCCCCACCTGCCTACTCGCCTTGGACCTCGGGGCCCCTCCTCAACCCCAGCTGCCTTGATCACCAGTCAGCCAGTCTCTGCTTCTTCCTAATGGAAAGGCTAAAGAAACCAGCCCACCCTTCAAGAGCGTGTGTGGGGCGGCGGTTCCGAGCTTCTCCCCACCCTGAGACAGCGTTTCCCCATCTCTGCTTCTGTGGGGAGCAGGCAGAGAGGCCCCCAGGTGTTTTTTTTTTTTTAGCTGTGACCTTACTGCCATCAGAGATTCGTCTCTGCCCGATTGAGTCTTGTTAGAAACATGACCGGAACATACTTCGCTGGTTTGGAAGAGCTCAGGGTCTGGGTGGCGCCCCCCCCCCACCCTGGGCTCCTTGGAAAGGGCACTGTGCAGGTCAGGTGTGGCCCTGTTCCTGGCCCTGCCCGTGGGGGTCGGGGACGCTGCCCCTCGTGGAGCCGTGCTGCTGACTGTCAGGAAGGGAGGGGCCCGATGGGGGGCGCCCTGCCTGGTGCAGCAGCCAGGTGGGAGGAACAGGGCTTTGGGGGGAGACCTCGGGGCCCTTGGGGAGACCGGGAGCTCTGTGCGGCAGAGTCCTTGCCAGGACTCGGCGGGTGTCCCGGGGGAGAAAGGGAAGGGGGAGCTGAATAAAAAGACTGTGCTGGACGAGGCAGACAGACATGCCCGGGCGGGGGGAGGCGTCCTGGTCCCATCACACGCGGCTCCTGGGGGTCCAGCTGTGACGGGGACACGCTCAGAGTCAGCCCACAGCCCCTGCGTCCCCGGGGAGCCGAGGCGGGTCGTTAACAACAGCAGGAAGCTTCGGAGCCGCTCAGCAGACTCTGGGCCCCACCTTACATTTCCCCCATGACTCCCTCAGGCCACTGTCATTGGAGGTGCGCGCCCCGAAAGCCCACCCCCGTGGGGCGGGGCCAGTGAGGGCGGGGTGCCGGGGTGTCCCCTCTCTGCGCCTGGAGCACTTGACCTCCGTGTTTCCGCCTCGCTCACACTCTGGCCTTTGGAGGCACAGATCTCAGCTCCTGGGGTCAGGCTCACAGAGGAGCCCCCGATCCAGGAGCCCACAGACCGTCCTGTCTGCTCAGAAGCAGCCAGCGCCTTCCCTCTTGGAATTCGAGCCCTCCCCGGCGTGTACTCATCCCTGGGGCTGGCCCACCCCCACCCTGACCCCTGACCCTGCTGGATGGGTCCTATCCAGCCCATGATGCTTCAACGGGTGCGGGAGACTCAAGGCCTAATGTGGGTTGGATCCAGGTTGGATCCTGGGTGTTTGGGGCTGGGTGGGCAAACGCCCGGCACATGGAGGCCGCCAGTCCACACATGTGAGGATGGACCCGAGCGTGGGGTTGTGGTGAGGTCAGAGGTCGCCCCTGTGGGTCCCCAGCCGTTTGGGACCCAGCTGTGCGCAAGGTCATGAGGCTCCTGATGGCCAAAGAGGAGCGGTTTTGGGGGGCGGAGGTGCTGGGGGGACAGCAGGCGAGTGCAGGCCCCTCGGTCACTGGGAACAAGGGCGGCCGCCCCCCAGGCCTCTGTCCGCCCCGTCCAGCCGGCCGCGGGCAGTGGTGCTGAGCCTGTGTCCTCGTCTCTTAAATGATGGTCAGCCCTTCCCTCAGGGCGTTCGTGTCAAGATCCCAAGACGGGAGTCCCTGGGACCATGCCGATACTCCGTGGTCACTGGGTGCCAAGGGGCAGACCCCCCGTTGGCCCTGTGACGGCCGCACGGACCCGGCACTCACCACCCCCCACTTTCCGAGCGAGTTTAATCTTAGCATTTCACAGCTCGCCTTGGAAATAGCATCTCTCCTCCCTGAGTGTCTGCAGAAACGGAAACGGCCCGCCCCGCCAGCAGACGCGTGAGAGCCGGTTGACGCGTCTCCTCGATAAACACCAGCTCTGGGGGGGTTGGGGGTGGGGGTGGCCTGGACCTCAGTCCGGATCACGTTGGAGCAGCGTGTATTAAGCGCCTACTGCGAGGTGGCGCCTTGGCACACAGCAACCCCGTGGGCAGCTGAGAGACAGGCCGGCAGCGTGCAGCCCCTGTGCACGTGAACGCCGGGAGCCAGGCCCGTGCCCCTGCCCGGCCTGGCAGCAGTTTCTGCCCCAAGACAGTCAGCGGTGCCTTCTGATCAGGGCGCGTCCTGCCTCAGCTCGGGTGC
>NW_011483983.1:0-288 GCF_000754665.1 Bison bison bison | reverse complement strand
AAAAGACACTTGCTCCTTGGAAGAAAAGCTATGACCAACCTGGACAGCATATTAAAAAGCAGAGACATTGCTTTACCAACCAAGGTGTGTATAGTCAAAGGCGTGGTTTTTTAGTAGCCATGTATGAATGTCAGAGTTGGACTATAAAGAAAGCTGAGTGCCGAAGAATTGATGCTTTTGAACTGTGGTGCTGGAGAAGACTCTTGAGAGTCCCTTGGACTGCAAGGAGATCAAACCTAAAGGAAATCAACCCTGAATATTCTTTGGAAGGACTGATGCTGAAGCTGA
>NW_011483982.1:20319-21374 GCF_000754665.1 Bison bison bison | reverse complement strand
AGAGTACTGGAGTGGGCTGCCGTTGCCTTCTCCAAATGAGGCTTAGGGATTATTAAAATTTGTCACCTAACTCTCCATTCATCCCAAATGTTCTACTATTTTTAGAAAATACTTATTCTAAATTAGAAAAAGGAAGATCAGTTTATATACAGAACTTCACCAAATCAGGGAAAAATAAACAAACACTGATCAAACAATGATGATAAAGAAATACATTATCATACCACTGTTTTATAGCCCATTTCATAAATGAGAATATAAATTAAGTAAAGCAAAATACTTGTAAACTATTTTTAGACTCATTATTAACTCACAGTGGGTTATTTAAAGAATTTATTTTCCTTATTTCATTTTAAAGTAATATATGATCAATACAGAAGAATATATGTAAAATGGTGTAAGTTTTAAAGTAGAAACTAATTGTTCATAAACCCAATATCACTTTTTGCCACATTTGGAAAAATACTGTAGTCAATCTATCCTTTGTATAAGTAACCAATAAAGGCTTTAAGTTAACAAAGTAAACGGGATATAAAAGTTTCAAAGTATAAAAATTTATTTCTACTTTCAAATTTTACATTAATCTTAGTTTTTGACCTGCTGAATTCTCTTTGAAGAACACAAAAGGATTTTGGGAAAAAAATTATTACATTAATCCCTCTAGCATCCCTGTAAGGTGAGACATATTATCTCCCTTTTATAGATTGGGCAAGTTCTTTAATCAAATTTGGCCACAATACACAATGACAAATGGAACTGGGGATAGAACTGAGGGCATCTGATTTCTAGTCCAGGGTTCTATCCATTAGTCTTTCTCTCTCATGCCTTTGGCACTTCTCATTGTCCTAAAATACTGTCCAGGACCACTTACTCTTTAAAGTACTAGCTCAGCTGTCAAGGTCACAAAGCTACAGAACTTAAAAGAAAAGTAACTGCTTCAGTTTGGGATTTAAAAGAGTAGTGCAATATCACAGAGAAATAACCCAGCACAGAAATGGATTCTAAGTGTAGAAAACATATATTAGGTACATACTACCTTCAAAATACTTTGTATA
>NW_011483982.1:18531-20219 GCF_000754665.1 Bison bison bison | reverse complement strand
ATACTTTGTATAAGATTCAAACGTGTTCATAAAATAACATACTTTGTTTACTGGATTCATTTGGTAATGCAATACACACAGCTATAGAGAAATTACACACTTATCAACACAGAATACAATTAAAGCAACTAAAAAAGTCCTGACCCCCGCCCCTGCCCAAGTGGTTGAGATACATATTATTTTACAATGCTGATAGCAAAATGGAGAGTTGGCATAATCTTCTGGAAAGTCATCTGGTAAGAAGAACCAAGAGTCTTAAAACAAAAAGTATGCATTTTCTTTGACCTAGTAATGCTGCTTCTATGAATCTACCATAGAAAATAATCTGAATCGTAAACCAAGCTTTATGCTGTATTCCATTCAACACACCATTTTTTAAAAGGAAACATAACACTTACGTAATAAAGAGATCAAATGTAGAGAAATGAAGAGGTAAACTATGGCATCTACTTCAAATGGAATACTATGCAGGCATTAAGATGTTTTCAAGATGTGGAAATATATCTTTGAGTCAAAGTTATGAGAAATGAGAAAAAAAAACTCTTTGTACAGTAGGATTTCAATTATGTGAAAACGTTTCTATCATCTAAATGGTATTCTATGGTAATGTTAATAATAATTATCCCTGAGTAACATAATTTTAGATATTTATTTTCCTCTTTAAAACTTGCTGCATTTCCAGACTTTCTAAATTTACAATGATCACTTTTCTAATTAAAATACATGAAATACGATTTTTGAAAGAAATCTTTATCATCTGTTTTGGCCAAAGTGACTCACATACATAGGTATAAGACTTGAATAAACAATTAAAGGTAAGAGTAAAAGCCTGGAGGAAGAAATGGCAATCCACTCCAGTATTCTTGCCTGGGAAATCTCAGGGACAGAGGAGCCTGACGGCTATAGCCCATGGGGTGGCAAAGAGTGAAACACAACTGAGTGACTAAGCATACATGCAAGAGTAAAAAAGAGATGAGAGAAAATTAGTAATAAAATGGAAGAGACACAAAACCATACAGGAAAAATTAAACAAGAAAAAAGAGAGAAAGGAATAAAGAAAATTGAGGGCACAAAAGAAAACCCTTCCCTCATAACAAAGCAGGAACAATCTCTCTTGCTTCAACCAAGAAGATTTGTACTTTTTTAACTGCAATCACTAAGAAGATGTTTATTCAAATATGTCTCACCTTCTGTTTGTTAAAATAGGCTTCAACACACATCTCTATAGGCAGACATTTACAAGTAAAGCACACTGATGAGAGGAAGAGGTGAAGGAATATGGAATACATATCATTCAAAGTTCTATGATCCACCAGAAAAAATAACTTTCCCCATAAAGAGTTTCCAAACATATTTCCTCCAGTTAAAATTTTGTTCTCAAATCCTAAAATATTCTCACTGATTACACATTGACTGATTTTTAAAAAGCACTGGAATTTGTCTTAAAAATTGCAGAGCAACCTAGGATCCCATGCATGATAACACACAAACAACCAAAGAAAAACAAATCAACAACCTAACAATGAGAAGAGAATTTTGACTATCTGTAGGGCGACAGCAAATCAAATCCCTTATGATTATACAGTGGAAGTGAGAGATAGATTTAAGGGACTAGATCTGATAGAGTGCCTGATGAACTATGGAATGAGGTTCATGACATTGGACAGGAGACAGGGATCAAGACCATC
>NW_011483982.1:16492-16859 GCF_000754665.1 Bison bison bison | reverse complement strand
TAAATGTGAGAGTTGGACTGTGAAGAAAGCTGAGCGCTAAAGAATTGATGGTTTTAACTGTGGTGTTGGAGAAGACTCTTGAGAGTCCCTTGGACTGCAAGGAGATCCAACCAGTCCATTCTAAAGGAGATCAGCCTTGGGTGTTCTTTGGAAGGAATGAGGCTAAAGCTGAAATGATGCTAAAGCAGTACTTTGGCTGCCTCATACAAAGACTAGATTCATTGGAAAAGACTCTGATGCTGCGAGGGATTGGGGGCAGGAGGAGAAGGGGACAACAGAGGATGAGATGGCTGGATGGCATCACCAACTCGAAGGACAGGACTCTGGGTGAACTCCGGGAGATGGTGACTGACAGGGAGGCCTGGCA
>NW_011483982.1:15347-16392 GCF_000754665.1 Bison bison bison | reverse complement strand
AAGTGAAAGGGAAGTCGCTCAGTCGTGTCCAACTCTCAGCGACCCCATGGACTACAGCCCACCTGGCTCCTCCATCCATGGGATTTTCCAGGCAAGAGTACTTGAGTGGGGTGCCATTGCCTTCTCCGGTTATATACCATAGGTAAAACAAAAACAGTCTTCACTTTCAAAGAACTTAAAAAGAGGAGAATGCTTATTAACCTCAGTTAGGCATCACCGTTGCAATGATTCTTTTATTCAAATACTGAGTTATATTCATTTCAAACCATTACTGAAGATGCACTGTGTGTGGCATTTGTGTTTGGTGTTAATGAACTGATGCTTAAGAAGACAGTGCTCAAACTGGAAGCTGAAAATATAAATCTCAAGGAGTTTACAATATTCACTGCAGGCCAAAACCAGAAAGACTCATTCAAGGGATACATATTGAGCAGTTCCTATGGGCTCAGTCTGCTGAAACTGAGAATCTGGGAGTAAACCAGTAAACAATGGGCTGTACTCAGGTGGTTCTTATTTTCAAGAAATATGAGTAGAAAGGGAGTAGCATAGGCTTGTATGAGAACACAGAATGACCTGACCCCAGAAGTCCAGAAAGACCACATGGAGGAAAGAATTTCTAAGTTGAAACTTGAAGCATAAGCAGGAATTGGAGAACATAGGAAAAAGCTTGAGTTCGATTTGACAGGTGAGGGAGAGACTGTGACAACTCAATGAGGGGAAAAAATAAAATGTGCTTTACTGAGAGGGAATGAATTCATTTGCTAGGGAGCAGATGCTGCTGAAATAAAGACAAGCTAAGGCCTTTAGTCCCTTGAAAGTCCCATTAAAGGTTTGGACCTTATTTAGCAAAGTGAAATCACTGAGGACTTTTTAGCTGCAATGTGACATGTTTAGATTCGTGTGGCAAGTAGAAGAAAAACAGATAAGAATGGAAGAAAAAGATTAGTTTGGAGGCTGTTGGTGGAATCCAAGTGAATACGATGGTGGTCTCAACTGGGAAAGTGACACAGCAAATGGGAAGGAAAGGATGAGGTTAGGAAATATT
>NW_011483982.1:14763-15247 GCF_000754665.1 Bison bison bison | reverse complement strand
GGAGATGGTGACTGACAGGGAGGCCTGGCATGCTGCAATTCATGGGGTCGCAGAGAGTCAGACATGACTCAGCGACTGAACTGAACTGAACTGAGGGTGACAGCATCATTTTAATGGTCACCAAGTAGTATAAATGAATATTAAATCAGTCTACTACCTTTAAATAATGTTCACATGACCATGCATACATCCACACATAGATAAATATACAGAGAAATCTAGCTAAATTTCGAACTGCAGATGGTCAAGATGACCTAATTAATACTAGCATTAATTGGGACTCTCTAGCTAGTGTTCAATCTTAGGAACTCAAGGTATTTACTGAGTTTCTACCATATATAAATCACAATGTTAGGTACCATGCTGCTGCTGCTGCTAAGTTGCTTCAGTCGTGTCCGACTCTGTGCGACCCCACAGACGGCCACCCACCAGGCTCCCCTGTCCCTGGGATTCTCCAGGCAAGAACACTGGAGTGGGTTGCCAT
>NW_011483982.1:14206-14663 GCF_000754665.1 Bison bison bison | reverse complement strand
TGGGCTTCCCAGGTAGCACAGTGGTAAAGAATCCACCTGCCAATGCAAGAGACACAAGAGATGCAAGTTCCATCCCTGGGTCAAGAAGATACCCTGGAGAAGGAAATGGCAACCCACTCCAGTATTCTTATCTGGGAAATCCCATGTGCAGAGGAGCATGGTGGGCTGCAGTCCATGGGATCACAAAAGAGTCAAACATGACTCAGTGACTAAAATGCAACAATTCTAATTTTGCTTTCCTGTCACAGATTTTCAGTGATTTGGAGACAAGTATGCATTTAGTTGGAAGAGGGTGTTTGCTATGACCAGTGCATTCTCTTGGCAGAACTCTATTAGCCTTTGCCCTGCTTCAGTCCATACTCCTAGGCCAAATTTGCCTGTTACTCCAGGTGTTTCTTGACTTCCTACTTTTGCATTCCAGTCCCCTATAATAAAAAGGACATCTTTTTTGGGTGTT
>NW_011483982.1:12012-12322 GCF_000754665.1 Bison bison bison | reverse complement strand
GAGACACAGGTTCAATCCCTGTTTCGGGGAGATCCCCTGCAGAAGGAAATGGCAACCCACTCCAGTATTCTTGCCTGGAAAATCCCACAGACAGAGGAGTCTGGCGGGCTACAGTTCATAGGGTAGCAAAGAGTCAGACACAACTGAGCACACGTGCATTATATCATCATAAAGAATGCTACTGAAGCAGATGACATTACAAAATATTAAGTTAAATAAGCAGGGTGACTATATACAGCCTTGGCATATATTGTCTCCTTGGATACTGTCAATAGGCCAGACCAAACGCTACTTCCCCATATCTCTTTGA
>NW_011483982.1:11089-11912 GCF_000754665.1 Bison bison bison | reverse complement strand
TTTACCACCAGTGTCACCTAGGAAGCCCAGAAGACTGGTATATCTCGCCTAAACCTTCTCTCTTAGTCTTTCAAACATTTCAGAATGAGAGAATATACACAAAACACTATAAGTGGCTCCTGGTCCACAGAACGTGATCAGTACAAATTGTTAAGCAGCATACTTTGGCATTCTTAGAAGTCTGTGCCTTTCTTATTTTCTCTATAGTCTCTTAAAAATAAATTTGGCAAGGAGAATGTAAAAAAAAAAAAAAAAATTTAAATCCCACCATACCAGTTTTTGCAGTGTCATCTAATCTTTGATTATATGCATACTAAAATGTAATAGCTAAAAGCATATATCACACCACTCACATAATTTCTTTTGACCATTGTATCAGACAAATGTTTTCATTGTTCTACAGTCTATATAAATCATCTGAGTGCCTAACTAATATTCTCCTAGGGTCTGGACCATAATTTAGGCATTCCCTTCTTCTTGGAATTAAGGTTTCCACCCACCTTGAGTTTCTATTAGTATGAACAATCCTGTAAGGAATCCTTCTTTCCTTTCTTTTGGATAATTTCCTCAGGATAAATTCTCCAAAGGACTATATAATAGGGGTCAAAGCATATAAGCATTTTGTATCTTCTGTCCAACCACTTTTCAAACAGATTTAATGCTACCAGCACAATATAGTAAAGTACAAATTTCACCATATTAGATAATGTTGCTCTTATCATTCCCATTGAATAGATGGAAAATGATACCTCATTTTCAAAATTTGCATTTCTCAGTTGGTATGTTAAAAATTTCTCCATTTTCCTGATTTTATTTCCACTTA
>NW_011483982.1:10065-10989 GCF_000754665.1 Bison bison bison | reverse complement strand
TCACTGCTGTGTATGGGCTTTCTCTAGCTGTGTTGAGCCGGAGCTACTCTTAGTTGGAGTGCATGGGCTTCTCATTGCAGTGGTTTCTCTTGCTGTGAAGCACAGGCTCTAGGCACAGCAGCTTCAATACTTAATTCACAGAGGCTCAGTAGTTGTGGCTCACCGGCTCCAGAGCGCAGGCTCAGATGTTGTGGCGCACGGGTTTAGTTGCTCCAAGGCATAGGGGATCTTCCTGGACCAGGGAACAAATCCATGTCCCCTGCGTTGGCAGGTGGATTCTTAACCACTAGACCACTGGAAGGCCCTCTATCTATCATATTACTGGACATTTTTTCTCCCACTTATTCACATGAATGTCAATGCTAATATAATCTCTCTCTTTAAAATATTTTAATGCTTTAACTTCATATGGAATAGTTCCCTACCACCAAAATATTGTCTCTAGTTCTCAAAATATTCTTGCTGGCTTCCTTTTCCATATATAGATAACAATCTTGAAATATTCAATTCGTTTAAATGTGTGTTTTGATTTTATTATAACTATGTTGAATATATAAATTTAAAACGAGAAATTTTTATCTTTATGATCTTCATTCATCCCATCTAGAATTCATTGTCTTTACATTTACTCTAGTGTTTTTCTATAGCTCTCAAAGTGATGTAGAATCATTTATGTGGATTATATACATCTATTAAATTCATTAAAGTCATTTTATACTTTATTACTATTTTGAATGTGATCTTTTTCATTGTGTCTTTTAAATTTGTGGTTAAACACACATAACTTAAAAAAATTACCACCTTAACCATTTCATTGTGTTTTTTAACTGGTTATTATTGTCCTAAAGGGGGCTTCTCCAATGGCTCAAGTGGTAAAGATTCCACCTGCAATGCAGGAGACACAGGTTCAATCCCTGTTTCGGG
>NW_011483982.1:8695-9965 GCF_000754665.1 Bison bison bison | reverse complement strand
TCTCTTTGAACTTTTATTTTATCTACAACTACCCCACACAGAATTCAATTAAGTTCCAAAACTCTAATTAACAGTTGTGAATTTATTCCCTTTCCACTACTGGCTTTCATGGTGGCTCAGAAGGTAAAGAATCAGCCTGCAATGCAGGAGACCTGGGTCCGAATCCTGAGTCAGGAAGATCCCCTGGAGAAGGGAATGGCAACCCACTCCAGTATTCTTGCCTGGGAAATCCCATGGACACAGGAGCCTGGCAGGCTATAGTCCATGGGGTCACAAAGAGGTGGACAAGACTGAGTGACTAACACTTTCACTACTGGTCATTACACTGGTGGTCACAGTAGCCTCGAGGCTGAAATGGGTCAATAGATCGAAGATATAAACTATATCCACTATGAACCACTTTCTCTTGTAGCAGGAAATACAAAATTAAACCTACCTATATTATGTACTTCAAAAGAATCAAATGTACATTGTCATTTTATTTAATATACTATTAAATATCTTTGCATGCAAAGATTTTATCATTGGTATATCAGCAAAAAAGAATTCTAATAGGTATATACTTTGCTTCAAACATTTACTGACATAATAATAAATCATTTTTTTTTAATATCGAAATATGGAAAACAATTCCTTCATCTCTCCAGCAATCTCCCTAAGAGTGTTCTCACTCAATAGCTGTATTTACACTTCCCCTAGTTGGTTCTTCTAAAAGTCCAAAAATAAATGGTAAACTATAGGAGGAGAAATTCACATTTTTTTAAACACATAGAGTTAACTCCTTCTACTGGATAAAAATACCTACAGATTAGCTTCCTTGTAATAAATGTACTTGATATTACGTAGCAAGTTATAATTTATAAAGATTTTCACATAATTTATGCTATTTAATCCACATAACAACCATGTGTGATATTGGGGCGGGTAAGAACAGAACAAAGAAAACAAGGTCCAACCAAGCTGAGTATTACGCACGCAAATAATCTCTGGAAACAAGAGATCTCAGGTGTTTTGGTTACTCTTGGTCAATGTTTATTCTACATTAAGTAGACTTTTTAAAGAAAAATAGGTATAAAGTGGAACTATACATTTTTGTTCTGGATTTTCCAAGTCTCCTTTAAATGTGTTATCATATTGCATAATTTAAAAAATAAAAAGGATAAAAAAATTTTGGGGGGTCTGTGTTTTCTTTTTTTTAATTTAATTTTATTTTTTAACTTTACAATATTGTATTGGTTTTGCCATATATCAACATGAATCCGCCACAGGT
>NW_011483982.1:4022-5799 GCF_000754665.1 Bison bison bison | reverse complement strand
GTTGCCATGCCCTCCTCCAAGGGATCTTCCCAACCCAGGGATCAAACTTAGGTCTCCCACATTGCAGGTGGAATTTTTACCATCTGAGCCACCAGGGAATCCCCTCCTTTAAGCATTTAGGATAATTAAAATGAACATTGGTTTTATATTTGTCTCCTCTGTCTTCATGAAAATACGGACTATTTATTTAGAAACCAGAAGGCTACATAAACCGTACTCTCATAAACTACATACATAATAAACCCAATTCTATTTTAAAGGGTTAGGAATGTTTGGGGTTTTAGTGCCAAAGCTAGAACCTCAGCTCTCAGTTCTAATTTGGATAAAATATGCTTAAATGTGAACTTAATCATACTATAGTTTCTCTGATTAATGAAGAAAAACCATCAGACTGTTCCAACAGTTCAGAGAAGGTCTGAGCAGATATAAATTTCTAATTACCTTACAGAGATATTCTAAACAACAGAAACAGGGACTAACCATGAAATGCAAAAGTTTTAATTTAGGAAATTTAAAGTGTAGAACATGGCAGAAATTAGATTAAGAATTTTAGAATTAAGAAAAAAGCCTCGATTTAAAGAAAAGATAGCCGCTGTAAAATATTCATTCAATACTTCAATTTTCAATTCAGATGCCTCTAAGACATGCCCAAAATACAAAGATTATGTTTTGAGCCTGCTACTTGGTTAGGATTTCTGATTTTTTGTTTTTTAACTAACAGCATTTCATTTCAAAGTATGTTTGTATAAAACCCATAACAGAACAAGCTATGCTTGGCAAAGAAAGTAAGGTTTGTGTGGTTTTTATCCTGCATGTCACTACTTTGCACATTTTTGTTTGTTTCCTTTAAGTCCTGCAAAGATAAATGAGGCCATTTGAATTTTTGGTTATTTTGATACAAATTTTTGTACAGTACATTACATTTTCTCATTGTGATGTAAAGGAAATATCTAGTACCAGGAGAAAGACTTAGCTTTGGATTA
The DNA here is from genome assembly GCF_000754665.1 of Bison bison bison. Lineage (NCBI taxonomy): Eukaryota > Metazoa > Chordata > Mammalia > Artiodactyla > Bovidae > Bison > Bison bison. The sequence goes on along the minus strand of NW_011483982.1, from coordinate 4,816 downwards.
AATCAAATAAGAATACAGGGGGAAATAAAATTTCACCATTACTGTAGTACCTAATATTTTCATATATCATATAACGTGACACCAGTAATGTATTAGCGCTGGTACACTAGGATACAAACTGAAGTTACCCACAATAATTTTAAAAGCATGATTCTTCAATTTCAAAAATAAATCTAGAGCTAGTACATAGATCTTCTTTACTTAGTTGTCAAAAGCAAGCACTAAACATTTAAATCTAGTATATGCATATCACATGTGACTGACTTAACTCTCCATTAAACTAGGAAACATAAAGCAGCTTTCAAAAACTAAAACAAAACACTATAGTCTTGATGTGCAATTAACCCATTTTAGAAACTACAATAGCAGATACAGTAAATAGTAAATGACAGAAGATGGGTTCAGAAAAATATTCACAATGCTTAAGAAAGATTTACAGCTATTTCTGAAAAGTAAAGTCCTAAAACAGGGAAGAATAAGACAGTGGTGAATCTATTTAGTAGTATATGCATCTTTGAAGTGAATGTATCTGAATACATTAATGGGAAATGGGGATTTCTCTTTACTGTGAGAACCAACAGAACCTGGGGTGATTTTTTTTGTCTTAAGATAAATAGGAGTCTTAAACAGGAAAACACTGTGTGATCCTGCTAAGTCTGAAAACTTGAAAAGGGAATCCAGAATAGGGCTGCAAGCTAGTAAAACCAAAGGATTAGCACTTAGCATATCTAATGCTGTCATATATAAAAATCACATTCTAATAATAATTGATGCTTTTGAATTGTGGTGCCAGA
>NW_011483982.1:0-1018 GCF_000754665.1 Bison bison bison | reverse complement strand
CTAATTATTCTACTACACTTTCCTAAGAAAGTATTCTACATTTGTATAGACACTAAAATGTTACTGAGGGCTTCCCTGGTGGCTCAACAGATTGGATCCCTGGGTTGGGAAGATCCCCTGGTGAAGGAAATGACAACCCACTCCAGTAGTCTTGCCTGGAGAAATTCCATGATAAAAGGGCCTGGCGGACTACAGTCTGTCTGTAGTCGCAAAAAGTAGGACGTAAATGAGCGACTAACAACAACAAAAAGTTACTGAGCTATTAAGCAATATAAAGGTTACTGCATTCTTCTGAACAAGTGTTTTACATATGTTCTATGTGAATAGAAAAGGAATTTGTTCATTATTCATTCACAGATAGTTTTTGGAATATTTTCCATGTAATTATTTTCAATCCAAAAGTATTCCAAATTTCTGGTAACTTCATCATTCATGAGGAAAGATTTTTATCAGATATAGCCTCCTGACAAATAACAGTTAAGTAAAAGGGGCCATGACAAATAGATAGGGAAAAACTGGAAACAGTGGCAGACTATTTTCTTGGATTCCAAAAATCACTACAGATGGTGACTGTACCCATGAAATTAAAAGACACTTGCTCCTTGGAAGAAAAGCCATGACAAACATAGACAGCATATTAAAAAGCAGAGACATCACTTTGCTGACAAAGTTCCATATAGTCAAAGCTATGTCTTTTCCAGTGACAGTTGGACCATAAAGAAGACTGAGCCCCAAAGAATTGATGCTTTTGAACTGTGGTGTTGGAGAAGACTCTTGAGAGTCCCTTGGACAGCAAGGAGATCTAACCAATCAATCCTAAAGGAAATCAACCCTGAATATTCATTGGAACTACTGATGCTGAAGCTCAAGTTCCAATAATTTGGCCACCTGATGTGAAAAGCCGACTCATTGGGAAAGACCCAGATTCTTGGAAAGATTGAGGGCAAGAGGAGAAGGGGGCAACAGAGGATGAGATGGTTAGATAACATCATTGACTCAATGGACATGGGTTTGAGCC
>NW_011483981.1:18488-21120 GCF_000754665.1 Bison bison bison | reverse complement strand
GTATAAAGGTCTTAGATAAAAATGAATCTATTTAAATTTACTCCTTATTTTTCTTTATATAGAAAAAGTTATATAACATTATTTCTTGATACCTAAATGTGAACTGTGTTTAATTTAACTGACAACTAAAGTGAGTTGTGTTCAGTAAACATAACTGAGAATAATAATTTGATTATTTATCTACCAGGAGCAGTATGTAAGAGACCTATTTATGATGCTTCCTCTCAATGCCTCAGAAGCTGCAGTCTCCACATTCCTGTTGATTGGGATCCCAGGGCTTGAGGGTGTGCACATTTGGATCTCCATCCCTATCTGCTTCATGTACCTCATGGCTATCCTGGGAAACCACCATTCTATTTGTCATCAGGACAGAGCCTTCTCTGCATGAGCCCATGTACCATTTCCTCTCCATGCTGGCATTATCGGACCTGGGCCTGTCTTTCTCTTCTCTTCCCACCATGCTTAGGATGTTTTTGTTCAATGCCATGGGGATTTCTGTTGATGCCTGCATTGCTCAGGAATTTTTCATCCATGGATTCACAGACATGGAGTCCTCGGTACTCCTGATCATGTCTTTTGATCGCTTTGTAGCAATTTGCAACCCCCTGAGATACCGCTCCATCCTTACTAGCTCCAGAGTTTTGCACATTGGGTTAGCATTTGCTTTTAAAAGCATTCTCCTAGTTCTTCCCCTCCCTTTCACTTTAAAGAGACTCAGATACTGTAATAAACGCCTGTTATCCCACTCCTACTGCCTCCACCAGGACGTCATGAAGCTGGCGTGCTCTGACAATAGAGTTAACTTCTACTACGGTCTGTTTGTTGCACTCTGTATGATGTCAGACAGTATGTTAATTGTTGTCTCCTATGTGTTTATTCTGAAGACTGTATTGGGTATTGCATCTCACAGGGAATGGCTTAAAGCTCTTAACACCTGTGTGTCCCACATCTGTGCTGTGCTCATCTTCTATGTGCCCATCATCACCTTGGCTCTCATGCATCGCTTTCCCAAACATACACCCACTGTGTCTATGATTCTGATGGCTGATGCATTCTTGCTGGTACCACCCTTGATGAATCCCATCTTGTATTGTGTAAAAACTCGGCATATTAGAGTGAAGGTTCTGGAAAAATTGGAAAAACTGGGTCTGAAGTCTAAATGATGAGGCAAAGGTGGAAGTTCCATTTTCTCTACATCAAATTGTCTCAGGAGTAGGACAATGTTTCTTTCAAATAGGAGCTGCTTCCATTTACTTTAGAGTCCTTAATTAGTTAATTAATTAAGTAATCAATTAATATCTATCATGGATGTCACACACCACAGCTTTCTGATATTAAGGAAGAAGAGGCTTACAATTTATAAAGTAGGTAGTGATCCTGTTGTTGTTGTTGGGGGAGACTGAGGGCATCTATCCTCAGGTAAAAGAGTAAAGAAGACATCTAACCTCAGAGAAGCTTGTAAGCAGGAGTTCAACTATAAATGGGAGAATTCTGCAAGGTTCTGGACCATTTAGCATCTTTATATTTGCCTCTTGGCATTTGATTCCTCCTTGTAATTTACATTAAATCCTTTCCAATGTGACTAGGTTTGTCTAAGTAAGTTTTCTTCCTTGCTAACCAAAGGGTGGTGCACTGATGTGCCTCAGCAGCATCTGGGAAATAATAAGAATCATAGGATCTCATCCTTCTTCAAGCCTACTAAGTCAGAATCTGTCTTTGAACAAGATTCTAGGTGGTTGGTGTGTACATTAATGACTGAAAAATACTTTCCTGGGATAATGTGAAAAGGAAACCTAGAGAGTGTGTCTTTTGCTAAAGCCAGTTTGGAGGGAAAGTGTAGGAGGAAATCCTTGGGGCACAAAAGATGGAGACCTACATACATCATCAACATTCATACGTCTCTCTCATTGATGCACTGTGAATTTACACAAGGAAAGGGTTATGAATGATTCAAATTTAAAAGTCTCTTCAAGATGAAATACTTCATCCATTGTATATGCTTGGCAGGTGTATCTCAATTTGAACTAAAAGAATAGTCTAAATGGAAGGGTGTGGGTAAAATGGCTAGCATAAAGAAGTGTAATAAACATCAGAGAACAAATTATGGTTCCAGAAGTTCTTATTAATATCTCTATCCTCATATGTGCTGTTGAGAGGACAAAGAACATTTAAGTTCTTCCTGAAACTTATCATTCAAGTTGGTGTGGAATGATTTTCAGAGAGAGAACGGTGCTATGAATGGTAATAGTGAGCCTTGAAAACCAAAGATGTTACAGGATTGATGTGGGTGTGGCCAGTGCTGAGGAGAGAGTGAGAGCCAGGGGAGAGCAGTTGAGGCCCTGCTGTGACATGAAGAGCTCTTTGCTCCCATCTCTTCTCTCTCTCTCTAAGTCACTTCAGTTGTGTCCGACTCTGTGCGACCCCATAGATGGCAGCCCACCAGGCTCCCCCGTCCCTGGGATTCTCCAGGCAAGAACACTGGAGTAGGTTGCCATTTTCTTCTCCAATGCATGAAAGTGAAAAGTGAAAGTGAAGTTGCTCAGTTGTGTCCAACTCTTAGCGACCCCATGGACTGCAGCCCACCAGGCTCCTCCGTCCATGGGATTTTTCAGGCAAGAGTACTGGAGTGGGG
>NW_011483981.1:1962-16160 GCF_000754665.1 Bison bison bison | reverse complement strand
GAGTCTTTTTCAAAGAGTCAGCTCTTTGCATCAGGTGGCCAAAGTACTGGAGCTTCAGCATCAGTCCTTTCAATGAATATTCAGGGTTGATTTCCTTTAGAATTGACTGGTTTGACCTCCTTTGCTGTCTGAGGGACTCTCAAGAGTCTTCTCTAGCACCACGGTTTGAAAGCATCCATTTTTTAGTGCTCAGCCTTCTTTATGGTCCAACTCTCACATCCATACATGATACTGGAAAAACAATAGCTTTGACTATATAGACCCTTGTCGGCAAAGTGGTGTCTCTGCTTTTTAATATGCTGTTTAGGTTTGCCATAGCTTTTCTTCCAAAGAGCAAGCGTCTTATAATTTCATAGCTGCAGTCACCATCTGCAGTGATTTTGGAGCCCAAGGAAAGAAAGTCTCTCACTGTTTCCATTGTTTCCCCATCTATTTGCCAAGAAGTGAAGGGACCAGATGCCAAGATCTTCATTTTTTGAATGTTGAGTTTTAAGCCAGCTTTTTCACATATATATATCATACTCCATAAGAAGATTTCTAAAGCAAAGTCCATATCCATACACACACCTAAAATACGACATATATGCTGCTTAGTCAGTCATGTCTGAGTCTTTGCGACCCCATGGACTATAGTCTTCTAAGCTCCTCTATTCATGGGATTCTCTAGGCAAGAATCCTGGAGTGGGTTGCCATTCCCTTTACCAGGGAATATTCCCAATCCAGGGATCGAACCAGGTCTCCTGCACTACAGGTAGATTCTTTACCATCTGACCCACCAGGGAATCCAAAAATATGACATACATAGTTTTTTATTTCAGTGAGAAAAAGAGAATGTATGTAATAGATGATGCTACTATGAGTACATAATTACCTTGTTAACATAAAATTGGACTTAGAAAGAAAAGTCATTATAACAGTTCTTTTAAAACAGGCTTAAGAGAATATGTGCAGAACAAGTTAAAGACACTTGTTTTAAAAGCAACACATGAAAAACAAAAATTATAAAGATATATAAAAGTGGATTTGATCATGTAAAACTGTATTTACTTGAGATTTGGTTGCTTAAATAATGAAAAAGTCAAATACTATATTGGCAAAGGTATAAAAAGGATTTTATATAAAGGATTTCTTGCACATTTGTTTTTAAAACCATAAACAATCCAGTATAAAAATGGATGAAGGCTTTTTGAAGAGACTATTCATAGAGGAAGAAACAAAATAGCCTACAGATATGTGAAAGACACTGTTTCTATTAGGAAAATCTGATGTAAAGTAAAATTCATCACTAATAAAATAAATGAAAATTTGAGAATAATGGTAACAGGGAATTCTGGTGGACATGCAGAAAACGTACACTCCTAACAACCTGAATGGTTGTGACAAGACTTAGATTCTGACTGTTTCTGGGCCATGGATGTGATGTTAATAGGGCCTCACAATAGACCACTCCCCTTCTCTAGGGCTCATAAACTTTCATCAATATGCACATGAACACTTCAAGGGACAGAAATGTACATCCATGTACATGGACTTTTGTGTACCTGAATGACATTTTATGCATGATAAACTGAGTTCTCAGTCATGGAAACCTTTGTGTCAGGTAACCAACAAATATGGAGGACACATCCTTCTCACTAAGCACAACCCACCTTCCTGGGCTTCAATCTCTTGTGGATTCTCTCTCTAATCTCCTTCATCTTGACACTATAGAGAATAGGGTTTATCAATGGGGGAAGCAGGAAGTGGACATAGGAGAAAGAGTACGGGCAGGCTGAGGGATTGGCATCCTGAGATGATCAATGAGAGCCAGGAGGACCATTGGCACATAGAAGAGAAGCACAGCAGAGAGGTGGGCAGCACAGGTTTGGCCAGCCTTCCAGCGATCCTCACTGGATCCCAAACCTTGCAACACCCTGCCAATTAGGCCATAGGAGAATAAAATAAGCAGAGGATCCAAGCCCATGGCAGACAGGACCACAAAGAGGCTGTAGACCACTCCCCCACCTCCAGGGCAGGCCAAACGGGCTACATCCGGGTGCAAGCAGTAAGAATGGGTCAGGACCTGTGGACGGCAGTAAGGCATGTGGGCCAGGAGGAATGGCAGGGGCAGGTGGAGACCCAGGCATCGGAAAGCAATGGCCACACAGATCTTGCTGATGACACCATTGGTGAGGAGTGTTGGGTAGTGGAGAGGGCGGCAAATGGCCAGTGCCCGATCCAAGGCCATGGCGAGTAAGACAGAGGACTCCATGACAGAAAAGACATGGACAAAGAACATCTGGAGGAGGCAGGCTGAGGCAGAGACAGCATGAGTATTTGCAAAGGCAAGACCCAGCAGGGTGGGCATCAGGGCTGTGGACAAGCCAACATCAGACACGCTGAGCAGGAAGAGGAAGAAGTACATTGGGCGGTGCAATGTGGGCTCCAGGGCAATGATCCAGAGGATAGCACCATTGCCCAGGGCAGACAGAAGGTAGACAGTGATGAGGGGTACTGCCCACCAGGAAGGTACAGCTGATAGGCCTGGCAGGCCCACCAACAGGAAGGTGGGGGCCATCGAAGTGCTGGCATTGGGAGTTGAGTGGGTGAGGAATGTTGACATACTTCAGGATCCCACTTTGAACTCTGGAAACTGAAAATGGATGAGAAAGATTTATTTAACCTTATGACACATTTGCATAAGGCTTTCTAAAACTGCCTGGCCCTCCCTCTCCTGCCCCAGGCACACATACACATACTCATTCTAGTATCTATGCCGTAGTCATCCCTTGCCTTGGAGCGTTTCCTATAGCTGTCCACAAAGCTCTGATTCTCTCTTTAAATTATTTTCCCATTTTCCTCAACTCTGTTTTTCACTGTAGTTTTTTTCCTAATTTGCTCCCTCCTTTAACGGAAAACACCCATAAGGGGGTCTATACTCCTATGAGCACGTTTTCTTTTTTTCTTTTTTAAATACATTCGGCTATGCAGGATCTTAGTTGCAGCATGTGGGATCTAGTTCTCTGACCAGGGATTGAACCCCAGGCTCCCTGCATTGTGAGTATGGAGTGTTAGCCACTGGACCACCAGGGAAGTCCCTAAACATGTATTCTACTCCTCCCAGGCCCAGGCAATCTGACTTCTGTGCTGCCTCAACACACATTTCAATTCACTTTAACTGCTCTCATTAGTCATCCATTACTTCTTTGTTACTAAATCTAGGGGCACTTAAATTTCCTAAACTGATGTATTTCTCAATGAGCTTTGGCTCTTATGAAACACTTCTTTTCTTTTTAATTCTACCTCTCAGAAATTATATTCTTAGTTCTCCATGCCCTTTCCCATCCAATTTATACACTGGTATTTTTGAGAATCTTTATTTGGCTATTTCCTTTTTCCTCAGTGACATTCCTCCGAACTTCAACTAAATTTTATAAATTGATGAATCATAAATATATCCCCAGATCATTCTATATTTACTCACCCAAATCTCTACTTAGATGTCATAAGCATTTTAAATTCAAATAATCCAAATCAGATCTTAACAAATGTATTCAGATACAAAATATTAAATTGTACTTGGTTTTTATACTACAAACAAAAATCAACTCACAAAGGTTTAGAGATTTAAACGTAAGACCTGGAACTACTAGATGAAAATATAAGGGGAAAGCTTCATAACATAGGAATTGGTGATAATTTCTTGAGTATGACACTGAAAGCACATGTGACAAAAGCAAAATTGAAAAGCGGCATTACGTCAACTGAAAAAGTCCCGTGTAGTGAAGGAAACAATCAGTGGGGTAGAAAGGTAACCTATAAAATGGAAGAGGGTATTTTTAAACCATATATCTGATATATCTGATATCTAAAATACATAGTTTCTACAGCTCAACAGAAAAAAAGGAATAACTCCATTTTAAAAACGGGAAATGAGTCTCCCAAGATTACATACAAATGGTTAACAGGTACATGAAAAGATACTCAACATCAGTAATAATCAAGGAAATGTAAATAAAATCTTAATTATATAATAACCTCACACTTGTTAAGATGACTATAATTTTTTTAAAAAAAGATAGGAGTTGGTAAGTATATGAAGAAATTGAAAACCCTGTACACTGTTACTGGGAATGTGAAATGGTGCAGTCACCAAGGAAAACAGTACAGTGTTCCTCAAAAAATTAGAAATGAAATTGCTAAATGATCCATAAATCTGTTTTGGGGTATACATTCAAAAATATTGAGATCAGAATCTCAAAGGATATCTGCATCCCCATGTTCCTTGGAGCACTATTCACAATAGTCAATATATGGAAACAACCTAAATGTCAATCAGTGGATAAATGAATAAAGAAAATATGGTAAACACGCAAGGAAGGCTGTTTCCATTGTTGTTATTTAGTCACTGAGTCGTGTCTGACTTTTTGCGACCCCGTGGACTGTAGCCTGCTAGGTTCCTCTGTCCATGGGTTTTCCCAGGCAAGAATACTGGAGCAGTTAACCATTTCCTTCTCCAGGGGATTTTCTTGATGCAGGGATGGAACCCTGTGTCTCCTGCATAGCAGGCAGATTTTTTTTTTAACCACTGGGTCATTAGGGAAGCCCACAAGGAAGGCTATTCAGCCTTAAGAATGAAGGATGACTTGCTATATACAACAACATGGATGGACCTGGAGACAGTATGCTAAGTGAAATAAGCCTGTCACAGAAGGACAAATACTGCATGATTTCACTTATACGAAGTATATAAGTAGTCAAACTCATAGAAACAAAGAGGAGAACGACGGTTGCTGGGAGAGGGGCAAAATTCTGTTTAATGAATAAAAAGTTTCAGTTATGCAAGATGACAGGTTCTGGAAATCTTCTGTACAACATTGTGCATACAGTTACCAACTTAAAATTTTAAGAGGTTAGATGTCATGATTCATCTTAAAATAAAAAATTCCACAACAACAACAAAATCTAATATAACCATGGTATTTTATATGAGGTTAAAAGATTAGGGGAACAATGGAACAGAGTGTCCCTAAATGGAACAATATTTGCAGCTTACATTACTGAATGAAGTTTAGAATTTGAAATACATTTAAAAACTACAAATAAGAGAGATGAGTAATCTAACATCAAATTTGGCAAAATATGATTTTTTTCTTATAAAAATAAATACAAATACTGAACAAATGTACAATAAAATCAGTTCCAATGGTTACAAAAATAACACACATTTTCAAAATAATAAAACTTTTCTTACCCATCACATGGAATAAATCATAAAATCTGATAAAATTATATTCTGGAAAAGATTAAGGGCCTGGCTCTTAATCAAGGCTGCAAGACTATAAAACTGTGTAGCTCTTTTGGGAGCAATTTGGCAGAACTCACTAAAATAAGAACTTTATTTGGCAGTTCTAGTTTTTGATATACTAACCAGACAGAACAACTCTCATATGCATAAGGAGGCATAAAAAAGATTTTTGTTTGCAAAAGGAAAAAAGCAGAGTTCTTTATAATTCTTCAATTAATTAGTTCCGATAACTAATTAATCAGGGAGATGGTCATGGTGAGTAATAATCTTAATAGTTAAGAAAGAAAATATATTGTTGAGTTAAAAATTGTATAGTGATTTCTATACAATGGCATCAGTTTAAAACCCTCTTAAAGTACTCTGTCTCCCTGATAGCTACATTTGTACTTAAATGCCTAGAAGCTGTGGAAGGATTTGCATTCAATTGATTTGATTAGAGTAGTAACAGCTGTGGAAAAGGGACTAATACTGGATGGAGGATAGGAATTCAAAGATGACTTTGGCCTTAAGCCTAATATTTTATTTTTTCAGATAGATTCTCTTATCAAATGAGTAACTATCAATTACTTGGTAAGCTCCATTGTTTCATATCAGATATTTCTCCCTAATCCAATTCATTCACTCATCAACAATGCTGTGGTCTTTGCTGAGGCTTATATTTACATTATCTCCATTGGTTTCCCTACTACTAATTCTTCTTTTTAATCCTTCCACCATACAAATCCCACAGTGTTATTTCCAATTTGCTGTCTGATAATGTGGCTGTGATGACTTTCCTCAAATCCATCTGGTTTTCTCCTGCTTTAAAACAGAGTCCAAAACCGTTTTACCATCTGGCCCCAAACAACGTTTACTGTTTAATCCAATTCTATTCTATTTCTACTCATCCGTTTTAGCCTTCCAACCCTACTGTGACTCCTCAGGTATGTCACTGACTTTCACACCTTCAAAAATACAATACATAAGTGCAATTTTCTTCTCTCTCTCTGTATCATCATGCCTCATATATATCATGGAGTTCCAACACAGATACTGTTTCTCTCTCCCCTGGACCCCTGCAGACCACCTTTTCTCCCAGGGTCCGGGATAGATTACTTACCCTCTCCTGTCACACTCTGGCACATTTCCTAATACAGTCTCTAACATTCTCAGTTCAGTCCAGTTCAGTCGCTCAGTCGTGTCCAACTCTTTGCGACCACATGAATTGCAGCACGCCAGGCCTCCCTGTCTATCATCGACTCCCGGAGTTCACTCAAATTCACGTCGTCGATCGAGTCGGTGATGCCATCCAGCCATCTCATCCTATGTTGTCCACTTCTACTCCTGCCCCCAATCCCTCCAAGCATCAGAGTCTTTTCCAATGAGTCAACTCTTTGCATGAGGTGGCCAAAGTACTGGAGTTTCAGCTTTAGCATCATTCCTTCCAAAGAACACACAGGGCTGATCTCCTTTAGAATGGACTGGTTGGATCTCCTTGCAGTCCAAGGGACTCTCAAGAGTCTTCTCCAACACCACAGTTCAAAAGCATCAATTCTTCGGTGCTCAGCTTTCTTCACAGTCCCACTCTCACATCCATACATGACTACTGGGAAAACCATAGCCTTGACTAGATGGACCTTTGTTGGCAAAGTAATGTCTCTGCTTTTGAATATACTATCTAGGTTGGTCATAACTTTCCTTCCAAGGAGTAAGCATCTTTTAATTTCAGAACTGCAATTACCATCTGCAGTGATTTTGGAGCCCCCAAAAATAAAGTCTGACACTGTTTCCACTGTTTCCCCATCTATTTCCCATGAAGTGACGGGATCAGACGCCATGATCTTCGTTTTCTGAATGTTGAGCTTTAAGCCGACTTTTTCACTCTCCTCTCTCATTTTTATCAAGAGGCTCTTTAGTTCCTCTTCACTTTCTGCCATAAGGGTGGTGTCATCTGCATATCTGTGGTTATTGATATTTCTCCTGGTAATCTTGATTCCAGCTTGTGCTTCTTCCAGCCCAGCATTTCTCATGATGTACTCTGCATAGAAGTTAAATAAGCAGGGTGACAATATACAGCCTTGACGTACTCCTTTTTCTATCTGGAACCAGTTTGTTGTTCCATGTCCAGTTCTAACTGTTGCTTCCTGACCTGCATATAGGTTTCTCAAGAGGCAGGTCAGGTGGTCTGGTATTCCCAACATTCTCAGTTATTAATATTTCTTTCTATGCTTTCCTTCTCAATGAACTCTTACTTCCTCAAGATAATCTGGTTATTTTATTCATTATAGCAATTCCAGTTTCTAACTTACTTGTGGGTGTTCAGTGTACTCAATTGTGTCCAACTCTGCGACCCCATGGACTGTAGCCTACCAGGCTCCTTTGTCCATGGAATTTTACAGGCAGGAATACTGGAGTAGGCTTCTGTCATTTCCTCCTCCAGGGGATCTTCACAACTAAGGGATCAAACCCACATCTCTAGTGTCTCCTGCATTGGCAGGTGAATTCTTTACCACTGTGCCACCTACGGAGCCCTTCTATTAATAGTTTATATTAAGCTGCAAATAAATTTGATTCATAAGTCTTATACTACTATTTTGCACTTCTGCAATTCTGTTTCTCTAAATTTTCTTCTGGATTTGATCACTCTTTCTGAAATGCCCACTTGATTTTATTATTCCATAATTTTCATCTTTCTCAAAATCTTCCTATCCACTCCTCATGCAGAACTAAGTTTCTCCAAAATGTTATTCTTTCCTGCAGTGGAGTGCTTTCTTCCCAACCTATTTCTAGTTCACACCTTCCCTTCCTGTTTCTTGGGTTCTCTGCCTCTCTATCCACTAGATGGAGCTTCCAAGTATCACGGCTTGCAATCAGGAGAATGAAGCTTCCTGATATATACCATACATTTTACGGAACATCCCTGTTCATTAAAACAGTTCAGGTAATGGGTAACACTTGATAGATGTAAGGTAGAAATATGCTTGGGACATGTTTCTGTTGTGGGGATATTTAAGTCACCATATTTGTCAAATCCACTGAGGAATGAAAGTAAGTGAAAGTTGCTCAGTCGTGTTCGACTCTTTGCCACCCCATGGACTTTATATATAGTCCATGGAATTCTCCAGGCCAGAATACTGGAGTGGGAAGCTGTTCCCTTCTCCAGGGGATCTTTCCAACCCAGGGGTTGAACCCAGGTCTCCCATATTGCAGGCGAATTCTTTACCAGCTGAACTTTTCAGAATTGTGAAAGTCTTCTCATACATACCTAGCAAGTATACAAGAAGCACTTATATCATCTCCCATTTACACTATTCACACACAAAAGGACACTCACATCTGGTAATCAATGTGCATGCCCACACATAACACAGACGTATACATATGCACTCATACATGTTTACTCATACTGATATACGGAAACACATACACTTTCATATACTCATGTAAAAAAAAGTTTATTCATGGACAGAGGTATTTTTGAGGCTGATGCATATTAAATTAGCAGATATTTAAACAAAATGTAATGCATACTCATGCAAACACTCAACAATGAAGAGATATACAAAATGCTCATTCCCTAAGATGGAAGCACTTCTGAATATGTACTGATATGTATACACATATTCACATGAAAATACATGTGGAACAAAAGCACCCGTACATCCACATATTAGTATATTGTTATCATACATACACTCATCTCCACAGATTGTGAATGGCAAGTGCCCTTAACCAATCTTTTGCTGCTTTACACCATCAGAGCCAAGTAAATACAAAGACTCAATCATTTTCCATAAACACATCTGCAGACAATGAATAAGTCTACCTATTCACATACACATATTCCTCAGATGTTCAGAAACTTCCCTTAGTATGCAGCACACAAACAAACATCTGCACCCATCAGAAATGCAGTGTCATAAACACGTATCTAATAATCATCTCACATCACTCATTTTTATAAATATTTTACTTAGGGCATTTTTTATCCATATTTTACTTCAAATATCTGATAGATTACTACAAAGACAAGTATAAGTTCCATTTTTCTCATACTGAAGTCTTGCTTTCTATAGATTTATTTCTGTGATTCAAAACTGAAAGTGGGGACATTATCAACAAAAGACGTGTATAAATACTTAACGATGTTTTCTGGGAGAGGACAAGTTTCACTCATTACCAGCTTAGTTCCCTGCCATTTGAAATACAAGTGGCTCAGGCTACTAACGGAGAAGGCAATGGCACCCCACTCCAGTACTTTTGCCTGGAAAATCCCATGGACGGAGGAGCCTGGTAGGCTGCAGTCCATGGGGTCGCTAAGAGTCGGACACGACTGAGTGACTTCACTTTTACTTTTCACTTTCATGCATTGGAGAAGGACATGGCAACCCGCTCCAGTGTTCTTGCCTGGAAAATCCCAGGGACAGTGGAGCCTGATGGGCTGCTGTCTATAGGGTCGCACAGAGTTGGACATGACTGGAGCGACTTGGCAGCAGCGGCAGCAGCAGCAGGCTACTAAAGAGATAGAGTATGGGATATTTGGTTATAGGGGAGATTTGAGGCTGGCCCAATGGAGAGATTGGCACAGCCATACAGAGATGGCAGAGTATTATGAACAAATCTTCTCAATTTACAGTTGCATCCAGACCAAGACTGGCTATAGGGTTCTCAGTAAAATTCTCCTTGCTACTTACCAGGCCAGTATTGAAAAATTTATGTCAGACAGGGTCTTCAGTTGCAGATGAATGCTACAGAATTAGAAGTGGCCAATTTGAGAAACTGTTAAGTTAGGTAACAGGGGATAAATCACAGTAGGAAGAAATGGCTAAGGGATTGGACTTTTCTCCAAGGTGATGATTGTCCCTCCATTTCCTGAGAGACCTCCCTTTGTCTCCATATTAACCTTGACTGTACTGAAAGAGATATTTTCAGGGCCAAGAACTAATGAATCTGCTGGAGGCTGGTGGTATATCCGTATGACAAAGTAAGAGATCAAATCAGATACGTTATGAAATTTGAATATGCAAGAGACCTAGGCATATAAGAAACATTTTAAAAAGGGTGTCACATGTGGGATTGAGAAATAAAACAGTCCAGGGGAAAAAAATGATTTGGTAAATTATAGGGTCTAACTTTTGGTAATAAGCTCTCTATTTTTGGTCTCAAATCTGTGGCTAGTTGGAATAGAAGGCGGGGATCAGTTCTGCTACTCCGTATATTCAGACTATATTCAGATTCTTTCTCACACTATGTCTTTATGAGGACACCCATGGGATTTAGCTTTGCTCTGAAGAATCTGGGGAAAAGGACCCCTGCTAATCTTATCAGGAGTGTAAGGTAGGCAGAAAGCCAGCCCACATATAGGGAATAGTAGATACTACTACTGAATTTTCAAGATTCCCCAAGCTCCACCATCCAGATTTTGGCCACCAGTAAGCTTAGAACTATACCACATTAATTTTTCCAATAACTTTTTCGTTTCTATTGGAGTATAGCTGATTAACAATGTTGTGATAGTTTCAGGTGGATAGCAAAGAGACTCAGCCATACCTGTACAGGTATCCATTTTCCCCCAAACTCCCCTCCCATCCAGCCTGACACATAATATTGAGCAGAGTTTCCTGTGTTGTATAGTAGGTCCTTGTGGGTTATACATTTTAAGAACTATACTATATTAATTTTAAGACATCTCTCAGTGATATATTTGGTCTTCAAAGTCTGCTTCAAGTGACTTCCTATCTCTAAAGTATGGTGGTAACTGTTAGAGTCCTTTATGCCTAGTCTCCAAGACTTTAACCCAATCCTGAATACTGCATGCTGGTTCAGAATCCATGTCTATGCATGGACAGTGATTTCTATCTTCATTCCATTATCCATCTCAGGAAACAATTTATTCTTACAAGAACTCATCTGCTACCAGTTCCCATAGACCTGCTAATGTTAATATATTACTCACTGCAAACAAATCACTTATTATTCTCTTAACTTTATTCATCCCTCTAGCATAAACTAGTGCACTATTATAACACTTTCCATGCCTTCCTGCTACTCTGTGAGCTGTATAAAGACATATCATCTTTTATGTTTTTCACTCCTATAATAATGGTATCTTTCCATTATACATGAAATATATTTGTTGAATTCCATGAGCTGTTTTACAGTCTGCTTATATAAAAATTGCTCTCATTGTCCAGATTCTGAGCCCATAGCTCCTTATAAATGCCATTGTGCTTTTCTAACCTTTCTACTGTTCCATTCCAATTCTCCAACCCAAATCTACATTTCCATGCTCCAAATATGAAAGTGACTTTCTACAAGTGGTCAAATTCTTTAAGCTATCTTCTTTTTGCCCTCTCAGGCTCAGAAACAGTAACTTTCACACCTATTTCTCCTTCCGCTTTCCTCATTCTTGTTTCATCTCCCCAGTTACTACCCTCTCCCCATTTACTTTATCACTCTTACCTCGAGCCTTATGGTCCTTTTTCACACCTGCTTCTCCCTTTGTGCAGTTCACTCACTTGGTCCTCCCAGTGACCCTCACACACTTTGGGGTTCTATTGGACTGCCTCAGATGTATTCTTTATACTGTCCTTGTTGTACAGCTTCTGGAGGAGTGGGTGGCATGTGGGGTACAGGAAAGTAGAGCACAGGTGTCCAGTCTGTTGTTGCCAGAGCCCCATGGGGATCCTGAGAATGCTGTAGTTAGTTAAGGGTCTGTGGTTCTGTCTAGAGGAAGTATCATGATAACTTTTGAACTGTAGCTGGAATGGAAGAATCCTTCCCTCCCCAGCATCAAGTCCTGCTCTCACAGCCTGTAAAACAAGTCTCTTCCCACCTCACACTAACTCTGAACTCATAGACCCACTAGGTTCTGATGCCCTATTTTGTCCTGGCCTTTTTGCTCTTTGGCAGTTTACAACCTCTCCCAAGCTTTTTTTTTTCAAAGAGCAGATAATGAGCCCCAGAGAGTATCCCAGGTTTAGTCCATAGGGGCACCTTCTGGATTTGTTGCTTGTCTTTGTTTTTACTAACTGCCATGAGCTCAGTGGAGTACCACAGGGTGCTAATGGCTGTACAGATTCCATCTCTACAAAGATAACTTACTTTGCTTTGTAACTTCAGGCTAAGGGCTGAATCAATTCAAATAATCCATTCAAAGAGGGCTGTTGAATGACCTTTTATCCTTGTTATGGTTTGATGCTCGTCCCCAACCACACTCACTCTGCTACACATAAAGTCAGATCTCTCTGAAATACAGCAGTGAGTTTGACTGGATCCCCCTCCTCTGGCCCAAATCAAGTCATTTGGGCTCACTCTTTTACACTCTCTTCCCTATATTTGCCCTTTCTCATTCTCTCTGCCATTTCTCATTCTTCACAAATGTCCTGTTGTCTGGTGGATCAGGTATCAGACACTCCCACTCCCCACACCAGCTTGTGGCTTTTCCTTCACACCTTGGACATAATTAGCCCAAATCTCTGTAAAGAACCTAGGGACTCATGTGTGTCATGCCACCCACTGCTCCTCCCCTACCTGAGGACTTTCAGGGATGTTTTTGTTCCTATAATCCCTAAGGCAGACCTGGGTAACCAGATTCCAGCTTGTGGGTTTATACTGGCTCATCCTTGTTACTTTTACTCCTCTTGAAGATATTGTACGTTAATGTCTTTATCCCCAAGGTACAACTAAATTTCTTCTAGACTCAAGTTACTGCATCCTTCCTCTAATTTTCTTCCAGAAAATTCCAGTATAATTTTCTTCCATATTCCAGTATGATCTATTGGACCTGGAGGCTGCCCTCAAACTCTCCGGACTGAAGCTTTTTTTTAATCCCTGGGGATTGGAACTAGGACCTTGATAAAGTCAGTTTTACCTCCTCAGAACACCCACAGTCCCATAGCCAGTCCTGCAATAGGTTCCCTGTTCAATTCAATGTACCATTCCCTATACTTTCATGCCTTTGGGATCCAGGGTTGTCTCTTCTCTCGTCTCTAAACCATAGAAATGGTCCCATACCTCTGTACTCTGGTCTTCCTAATGTTCAGGATAACTATTTTCTAATGTGATAAGTGACTCTCACCTAATAGGTTGGAGGAAGGGACAGAATTAAACCATTCCTGGATACTATGGGATGAGGTTCATGACATTGTACAGGAGACAAGGATCAAGATCATTCCCATAGAAAAGAAATGCAAAAAAGCAAAATGGCTGTCTGGGGAGGCCTTACAAATAGCTGTGAAAAGAAGAGAAGTGAGAAGCAAAGGAGAAAAGGAAAGATATAAACATCTGAATGCAGAGTTCCAAAGAATAGCAAGAAGAGATAAGAAAGCCTTCTTCAGAGATCAATGCAAAGAAATAGAGGAAAACAACAAAATGGGAAAGACTAGGGATCTCTTCAAGAAAATCAGAGATACCAAAGGAATGTTTCATGCAAAGATGAGCTTGATAAAGGATAGAAATGGTATGGACCTAACAGAAGCAGAAGATATTAGGCAGAGATGGCAAGGATACACAGAAAAAATGTACAAAAAAGATCTTCACGACCCAGATAATCACAATGGTGTGATCACTGACCTAGAGCCAGATATCCTGGAATGTGAAGTCAAGTGGGCCTTAGAAAGCATCACTATGAACAAAGCTAGTGGAGGTGACAGAATTCTAGTTGAACTATTCCAAATCCTGAAAGATGATGTTGTGAAAGTGCTGCACTCAATATGCCAGCAAATTTGGAAAACTCAGCAGTGGCCACAGGACTGGAAAAGGTCAGTTTTCATTCCAATCCCAAAGAAAGGCAATGCAAAGAATGCTCAAACTACTGCACAATTGCACTCATCTCACACGCTGGTAAAGTAATGCTCAAAATTCTCCAAGCCCTGCTTCAGCAATATGTGAACCGTGAACTTCCTGATGTTCAAGCTGGTTTTCGAAAAGG
>NW_011483981.1:1456-1617 GCF_000754665.1 Bison bison bison | reverse complement strand
TATGCCAAAGCCTTTGACTGTGTGGATCACAATAAACTGTGCAAAATTCTGAAAGAGATGGGAATACCAGACCACCTGACCTGTCTCTTAAGAAATTTGTATGCAGGTCAGGTAGCAACAGTTAGAACTGGACATGGAACAACAGATTGGTTCCAAATAGG
>NW_011483981.1:0-1356 GCF_000754665.1 Bison bison bison | reverse complement strand
GCTCCAAAATCACTGCAGATGGTGACTGCAGCCATGAAATTAAAAGACGCTTACTCCTTGGAAAGAAAGTTATGACCAACCTAGACAGCATGTTCAAAAGCAGAGACATTGCCAACAGAGGTTCATCTAGTCAAGGGTATGGTTTTTCCTGTGGTCAGGTATGGATGTGAGAGTTGGACTGTGAAGAAGGCTGAGCGCCAAATAATTGATGCTTTTGAACTGTGGTGTTGGAGAAGACTCTTGAGAGTCCCTTAGACTGCAAGGAGATCCAACCAGTCCATTGTGAAGGAGATCAGCCCTGGGATTTCTTTGGAAGAAATGATGCTAAAGCTGAAACTCCAGTACTTTGGCCACCTCATTGAAGAGCTGACTCATTGGAAAAGACTCTGATGCAGGGAGGGATTGGGGGCAGGAGGAGAAGTGGACGACAGAGGATGAGATGGCTGGATGGCATCACTGACTCGATGGACATGAACATGAGTTTGAGTGAACTCCAGGAGTTGGTGATAGACAGGGAGGTCTGGTGTGCTGCGATTCATGGGGTCACAAAGAGTCGGACACGACTGAGCGACTCATCTGGTCTGATACATATATATATATATTTGTTTACCAAAGGGAAAAATGTTGGGGGAGAGATAAATTAGGAGTTTGGGGGTTAACATACACCCACTATTAAATTAAATTTTGCTTCATACATTAAATTTTCTCTGTCTTCCCCACTCCCTACCAACTAACAGTGATCTTCATGATTTTAAATGCCTTATCTTGGTTTGCGCTCCTTCTACAGTACATAACACATTTAACTTTTCTTATATGTATTTCAATATTTCATTTCTAAATCTATTATTTTGATAGAAAACATATAAGGAAATCTACCATGCTAACCACTTTTAAGTGTATAGTTTAGTGATACTAAGTATATTCCCATTGTTGTGAAATAGATTTCCATAACATTTTGTCTTCTGAATCTGAAACTCTATAACCATTAAACAGTAGCTTCATTTTTCCTCTCCTAAAGCTCCAGGTAAGCACCATTCTACTTTCTGTTTATATGATTTTGACTACTTTTGATACCTCATATGAGAATTACAGTATTAAAAGGGCTAGTATTTTTAGTGATGTTCATGTTTATTAACAATACATTAAAATGCATCTTTTTCCTGAGAAATGAAAATTATAGGATTAAATATCTGAAGTTTAGTCACTGATTTAAGAAGAAACTCATGACATATTCCATATAGATACTCAAAGATAAAGATTTTATCCTTAAAGAGATCAATAGTTACTCTTGATCATATTTTTTTCTATATATACATATCTTTTAAAAAGTCTTAAACAATTTGGTGGATGAAAGGT
>NW_011483980.1:9234-10055 GCF_000754665.1 Bison bison bison | reverse complement strand
GTGGGTAGCCTGTCCTTTCTCCAGGGGATCTTCCCAACCCAGGGATCGAACCCAGGTCTCCCGCATTGCAGGCAGATTCATTACCAGCTGAGCCACCAGGGAAGCTCTTTAGACATATATGGGCCTAGATATTGTGCAAGGCCCTGGAGCATACAAAGACAGATGAGACATGAGTCTTGACTTCAAGTATTTTACCATTCAGTAGGAGAAAAGGACACTTAGATTCAGTTCAGTTCAGTTCAGTTGCTCAGTTGCTCAGTGTCTGACTCTTTGCAACCCCATGAACCTCAGCACACCAGGCCTCCCTGTCCATCACCAACTCCCGGAGTCCACCCAAACCCATGTCCATTGAGTCAGTGATGCCATCCAACCATCTCATCTTCTGTCGTCCACTTCTCCTCCTGCCCTCAATCTTTCCCAGCATCAGGGTCTTTTCAAATGAGTCAGCTCTTCACATCAGGTGGACAAAGTATTGGAGTTTCAGCTTCAAAATCAGTCCTTCCAATGAATATTCAGGAATGATCTCCTTTAAGATGGACTGGTTGGATCTCCTTGTAGTCCAAGGGACTCTCAAGAGTGTTCTCCAACACCACTATTCAAAAGCATCAATTCCTCAGCACTCAGCTTTTTTATAGTCCAACTCTCACATCCGTACATGACCACTGGAAAAACCATAGCCTTGACTAAACAGACCTTTGTTGACAAAGTGATGTCTCTGCTTTTTAATATGCTGTCGAGGTTGGTTATAACTTTCCTTCCAAGGAGTATGCATCTTTAATTTCATGGCTGCAATCACCATCTGCAGTGATTTTGGAGCCCCC
>NW_011483980.1:4345-5587 GCF_000754665.1 Bison bison bison | reverse complement strand
ATATGAACAGTCCAAATTTTATTTTGTTTGTAATGCCTTAGTCAACACACAATGTTATAGCTTGATTTTACAAAAGGTGGATATTGTTCATCATTTGATTGTTTAGTATTTCAAAATTGTTGGGTTACTGGGAAGTTGTTATTGGCATTTAATATTTCATAAAATATGCCAGTGGGAACAATGGCATGTTTGATCCCCCCTCCATTGCCACCTACTTGGTCTCTGAAACTTGGGGAACCCATCTGCTTTTACCATTAATAAGTCAAACCTTACTCCTCTGTCCTGTAGGGGCCCAGTGAGACCAGGATTTCTCTGGAAGGCCCTCATGTGACCTCACTGGAAGAGACAGCATTATGCATCAGGACTAATTCCCAGGCACTGTACAGACTATGGGAAGCACAGGCCATAAGGATGGACTAACTAGTTCCATGGTTCTATTTGTAGTAACTTGCTTCCTGGAACCCTGATCCCTCTTTAAATTTTATGAGACTACTATCATTTGCTTTTGCTGAGTATCAACTGATCATCTCTTTCGTTTTTTAGTGAGGCCATTTTTTTTTTTTTTGCGTCTAAATTATAGACCAGCCATCACCTTCAACTTACAATGACACAGCAGTTAGCTCAGTGCAGAAATAGTCTTCTATGCTGCCATGGTTTGAGTACACTATATATATGTTCATATCTAGCTTTGCCAGCAAGACTCCATGAATGACATTTTGTGTAGATTTGTGTTAGGGACAAATAGTATGAGAGGTAACACTGACCTAACACAAGATCTAATTGCAGTTAGAGTACTTCATGGATTTTAAGTTTCCAAAGCTGTTAAATAGGTCACAGAGGTAAAAGGAAAAGTGGCCAAAACCATAGTGGATCAATTTGTAATAGAACTGGAGATTCTCATTTGTGATCCAGCTAGCAGAACATGCCTTTGAGGACAAAATGAGTCCTAATCTCTGGCCATCTTTCCGTCTTTGCAGCTCACTCACTAAACTAGCAAAGTTTGCTCAAATGCCAATGTTAAGCATGGCTGAAAAAGGCATGGAGTTAATGGACTGACACAGAGAATAAATAATAACTAAAAATAAACAGTATCAAAATTCTGTCAGGATAAAATCTTTGCTCTTTGTGAAAGTGAAAGTGTTAGTTGCTAAGTCATGTCCAACTCTTTGCGACCCCATGGACTGTAGCCTACCAGGTTCCTCTGTCTATGGAATTCTCCAGGCAAGAATACTGGAATGGGTT
>NW_011483980.1:0-921 GCF_000754665.1 Bison bison bison | reverse complement strand
TAGTATCCATTTATGACTGCATGCCAAGTAGCCATGGCTTGAGTATGTCTCATTGCTCTCTGTGACAGAGAAGCTTGCTGACAGTGTTATTGGACGAGAACAGTCAGCTGAGCTGTGCTCCTTGCTGAGTCATACCTGTCAGCTGATGCAAGATGTTGGCTCCCGCGGTGTCACACAATTAGACACCACCTGGGACAGAACCAAACCAAGCAAGTCAGGGCACCACCATGCTGGACCCCAAACTGCGCGGTCCTTCCTACACTTCCCACAGGAGTTCAAGGCTTCCACGAATCTGCTTCATGCCTTTTTTCACATAGACCAAAATAAAAGGAAGTGGGCTGACAGGGAGAATCAATAAGATGTCACCTCCTAGGCTGTTGGCACGGAGACTGGCCACTAGCAAGATTTTTTTTAAACTATCCTACCTACTCTTGCTTTCTGAACATAAAAGCACTTATTCCCAACATTGCCTAGTCTTGTAGATGAGTTAGTATGAATGGCATGTTTCAACAGTTTGTAGTAAAGTATTTGCATATACAGAAGATTGCACATATAATTAATGATTAAGGTTTATACACTGAGCACACTTAAGTAATGACCACCTAGATGAAAGCATTACCAGCACTCCAAGAAGCATCACTCTGGTCCTTAACTTCTAAGGGAAACCTCTATCCTATTTGTGAACAGCATAGATGTTAAAAGAAACTAAATGTCAGACAGGAAATGTGGACCATCTGATTCCAGACATTTTATTTTATATACATCAGGTGATGCATGCCTAAAAACTACAAAACTTTCCAAATTCCATAGAAAGAAGAAAGTTTCTAGTTTTAAAGAAGTGTTTGATGGTGTCTGAAGATAAAATGATAGATACCTAAATGTGCATGCATGCTCAGTTGTGTCCAACTCTTTGCAACCCCA
>NW_011483979.1:21537-21884 GCF_000754665.1 Bison bison bison | reverse complement strand
TGGAGGCAGAGGATTAGACAGAAGCAAGCCTCGTGCCCAGTGTCACGCGGAGCCCAGGCCTCCCTGACTACAGGACTATGCTCCGGTTTATTTCCAGGGCTCTTGCCTTTTGGAGGAAGGTGGACTCGTCGGAAGCAGAGAGGGCGCAGCATCAGAGGCTCCTGGAAGGTACTCACCTCATCCCTTCCTTCCCCTTGAGTACTTAGCGGTGCGTCCCACTCCTAGTTCTAGGCCGCATGAGCCCAGAGGGGCTCTGTGTGTCCCAGGCAGCGCCTCCATGTGGGGAGGGGCTTCCGAGTCCCTGAACACAACCCGGAGCCCCCAGTCTATAGTTAATATGTTGATTG
>NW_011483979.1:16251-18106 GCF_000754665.1 Bison bison bison | reverse complement strand
GGTATTTCAGAAGTCAACATTGTTAACCTTACGGTTCCAACTGGTCTGAGGTCTATGTGCTGGTGGTCAGCATGCAATTAACTTCTGCCGGCTGCTGGGGGTTTCAGTATCTGCTGAAAAGCTCAAAGGATATGGCTCAGAATATTATCTATAGTCCTTGTGGAGGAACTGAAGGGCCTTGTTTTATGGCTAAACAATTATTTTGTCTTACTTGACGGTTTTCCTTTCTGCGTTTTCTTACTTCTCTGATTAAATTTGCTCTTTGGAAGTTGGAGAAGGCTTAGGAAGCTAAAGCTTTTCTATAAACAAGAGGCAGGGTGCAGGGAGGGGGGAACAGAGGGTCTGTTCCCAGGAAAGGCCCACAGGGTCCCGCTTGGTTTCACTATAAAGTATGGATCTTTGTTATATAACTTGGTTGATGGAAAACATTGAAATTTCCTTTGTGCCTTTCTTTCTTAAATGGTTAAGATATATGTTGTTATTAGTAGTAGTAGTATCTCTATTATTTAGATAGCAGCTCTCAACTGAATGCTTAATATAAACTTTCTCTAAATTTGGAAAGTTTTATATACACATAAAATAATACAGAAATAATTCTAACTCTAGGATGAAAAAGCAAAAATCCCCTTTCATGCCCTCCTGGGCAACTTTTATTCCTTAGTCATGGTGCTTTTATGAATTGTTGACATACTTGTGATTATTTGAGGGTGCATTAGTAATATATACATTATTAAATTTTCCTTCAAATGGTGCATAGATATTTATGCATAGTAAAAACATCTGGAACAGGGTGAGTACCAGAGTATAATATGGTCAATGCTCATCTTTAGAAAGGTATTGGGTTTACAGATTATGTATAATTGGTTTTTGCTTTTTTCTTTTCTCTGCCTTGTATTTTTTGTACAATGAACATGTATTATTAGTGTAATTAGCAAAGAAAAATATAAAGACCTTTTCATTTTCAATAATAAAACTTTTGAATGCGTCTCTGTTGTAGATAAATTAAGTCCTAATTTGACTTGTCTTTTAGAGCTATGCCCCCCGCCACCTTTATTTTCCCAACTTTTTGTCATGTTTTATAACCCTCTCCCACCAAGTGCCATGATCTGAAATCTTGATTTTCCTCCTTATTCACTACTTTGCCATGTGTTTTCTCTCCTCCTTTGCTATCTCCCTTGTCCTCAGCCCTTTTCTCATTTGCTAGTAAAATCTTTCTCTTCTTTCACAGCCTAGATCAAGTCCTACTTTCTCCAAGAAATTGTCCTGTATTCTCTGAATCGTAAATTCTTTCCTTACTGGGAATTCCCAAAAGCCAGTTTTTGCACATATTCTTACTATTTGTCATAACTTGCTTTGAATTCATTATTTTTGCATTTTACTCCTCTTTGGTTATGAATTCGTACAGCCAGGAATAGTATCTTTTATTTTTGCATCTAATATGGTCAGTGCATTTAATTTGTTGGTGCGCAAATAATGTTTTCAGACACATTTTTAGAGATATAAGATAGTATAACAAAGTGTGAACCCTCATTTAAACTATGGACTTTAATTAAATATAACTAATATTGGTTCATCAATCGAACAAATGTACTGATTGAACAAATGCAAGATACTAGTAACAGGGGAAACTGCGAGTGCAGAAAAGGAATATACGGGAAGCTCACAACTGAGTGACTGAACTGAATTGAACTGATGCTTAATTTTCCTAAACTGCTCTAAAACATAAAATTAAAAATATATGAAGCTCAGGCATTATTTTATCATCTCATGTCTATGATGTTTGCTACGTAAAATACATTCACCACTGTTTGTTACAGTTATTTAAACTATTTCTTAAACAACAATGATTTAAGCA
>NW_011483979.1:10307-13394 GCF_000754665.1 Bison bison bison | reverse complement strand
AAAGAAGGATGGGCAGGATGGCTGGAGCATCGTGAGTAGGCATCATATCTGTGTCAGCAGCTAAGTTCATCGTTTGTTTAGTTTTTTTTTCAGAGTGTCTTTGGGTTTTTACAAATCCAAGTGCTTAAACATTACCCTCATGCCTCTCCTCAGTCAACCCCCCACCCCCATCTCCAAGGCAAAATACAGTTTTGAGTTTTTTTCCCCACCATATATTTAATTTGCCAGTCTAGAATTTTACAGATATAATGAAATAAGACATATGTACTTCTTTGTTTAATACTTTTTTACTCAGAAGGGTATTTTTATTTATTTTTTTAAGAAGGGTATTTTTAGATTCATCTATGTTGTTGGCATGTGTCTGTAGCACATTCTATATATCAGTTTCTCCATTTTCCTATTGAAGGTCATGTTGGATTCTGTCAGCTTTTGGCTATTATGAATAAAGCTGCTAAAAAACATTCTTATACAAGTCTTTTTTGTGAACCTGTGATTTTCTTTGTCAGGGCTAGATTCTTAGGACTAGGCTTGAAACTGCTGAATCATAGTTTCAGGATAATGATAAATCTAGGGAGCTATGGGTTGAAAAATTAGGGATGGTTTTACTGAAAAAGTAAAGTTTCAATAAAGACCTTAAAGAGAAGAGTAAGGAGGTAAGCTACACAGGGATTTATAGATCATATTAAGGATTTTGCCTTTTTAGGGGGGATGAACTTTGAACAATGATGTGATATGAAGTGAGTTATGTTTTAAGGTGTTCGCTCTGGCTATCCTGCTGAGAACAGGTTACATGGGACAGGGATGGAATTGGGAACACAAGTTACGAATCTATTGCAATAGTCCTGGTGAGAGATGATGGAAACTTGGCTAAGATTGGTAGAAAGGAAGGCTGTAAGGATTGTTTTGATTTTGGAAATACTTTGAAGTTAGAAATGAAAGTATTGGCTGATGGACTGGACATTTGGTGTGAAGGAAAGTGGAGTCAGGAGTTACTCCTAAGTGTTTTGCTGGAACAATGGTAAGGGTAGAGTTTCCATTTTTCAGATATGGAAAGACCAAGGAGCAAAACTGGGTGCATGAGAAGACTAGCAAGAGCTCAGCTTTAGACATAATAATTTGAGTAAACATTTGGATATATGAATCCGAAATTGGTTAGAGCTCCAGTTACTGGAATTATCAGCCTATGGATATTATAGAAAGCCACACAAAGGAAATGTGGAGAGAAAGAAGACAAGAGGTCCCTTGTGTGGTCTTTGGTCCTTCTAAAATTTAGCTGTGATGGAACCAAGGAGAAGAAAAGGCTATGATGGAACTAGAAAATGCTGGATCATAGGGTACAGAAATGTTTAACTTTAATAGATATTGCCAGCTTTCTGAAGTGGTTGTATCAAGTTTCACTTTCAGTAGCAGCATTCGATAATTCTATTGGCTTTAGATGCTCCATGGTACATTTGGGCACTGTGACTCACTTTTAACTTGTGTAAAATCTGTAAAGATTTGTTGACAGTTGAAAAATTTAAATTATATAGAGTTCATTGTTGGTCCAAAACACTTGAGAAAATTGTTTCTTCCTGTAGCAATATGTTCTTCTGCTATCAGTTCAGTTCAGTCACTCAGTTGTGTCTGACTCTTTGTGACCCCGTGGACTGCAGCACGCCAGGCTTCCCTGTCCATCACCAACTCACAACTTGAAGTCAGGAGAGAGAATCAATGCCTAAAAGATTATAAACGTCCTTTCTGACAGGAAGACAGGTTACCTGTTTTTAAATGTTTAAAATGGAACTTCATTGTCATAGAATCTACTTTAGGGTATTCCAGCATCAAAGTAACTTGTGAAATTCACATGACAACATTGTGAGATAATTCCAACTTGATTTCTCTCCCTGGTGGTTTTAGATTTTGAGCCTTACCAGGGTGACCGAGTAGAAGTTGTATTTTCCATCCAGCCAGACACACAAAGCAGAAAGGCCCTCTCAGTGAAGCCTCTGAGACACAAGCACGTGCACAAGGTAATTCATCTGATGTTGCCCTTGTTTGTTTTGACTTAGCCTGTTTGTGGTGATAATTTGCTGCTTGGGATTCTATTGGTTGGCTTGGGAAACCTAAAAGAAAATACATTCTTTGCCAAAGAGTTTATTTTTTTTATTGAAAAGGTGGTGCTTCTGAAAGGAAATAATTAAAGAATAATATAGAAGACATATATAATTAAGATCTAAATTATACAGTTTATATGAGAGATATTAAAATGTTGAGAGCAACAGAACAGAAAACAAATCATGTTCAGGGAATTGCTGGGGAAGAATGAATGGCATGGGTGAAGGGACTAGATCTTACAGTAAACACTGGGTATGGTTTGGGTCATGGAGACTAATAGAAATTCAGTTTGCAGGGTTTCCCTGGTGGCTCAGCTGGTAAAGAATCCTCCTGCAATGCGGGAGACCTGGGTTCGATCCCTGGGTCGGGAAGATCCCCTGGAGAAGGGAAAGGCTACCCACTCCAGTACTCTGGCCTGGAGAATTCGATGGACTATATAGTCCATGGGTTTGCAAAGAGTCGAACATGACTAAGCGGCATTCACTTTCACTTTTCACAGATGAAGCTTGAAATGTGACAGAGGAAGTGGGGGAAATGATGTTCTATTTACCACCACATTCCTTTCTTCCTCAATCCTTTTCACTCTCACTGCTATAACTGTGGAGGTTAATGGACAGAGTATGTTATATTTAGAGCAGGGTTTCTAATACTAGACTTGAATCCACAGAGATTCTGACTGAATTGATGTGAGATGGGGTCTCAGCATGAGTAGTTTTACAAAGCCCTCCACTCTGGTGTCTCAAATGTGCCAGCCATGGTGGGAATCACTGATTTGGAGTGACCTACAGATTAAATCCCAGAGAAGGCAATGGCACCTCACTCCAGTACTCTTGCCTGGAAAATCCATGGATGGAGAAGCCTGGTAGGCTGCAGTCCATGGGGTCGCTAAGAGTCAGATACGACTGAGCGACTTCACTTTCACTTTTCACTTTCATGCATTGGAGAAGGAAATGGCAACCCACTCCAGTATTCTTGCCTGGAGAATCCCAGGGA
>NW_011483979.1:4479-7932 GCF_000754665.1 Bison bison bison | reverse complement strand
AGAATCCACCTGCCAATGCAGGGGACATAGGTTTGATCCCTGGTCCAGAAATATCCCATGTGCCACGAGACAACTAAGCCCATGTACCCCAACTATCGAGCCTGTGCTCTAGAACCCATGTGCCACAACTGTTGAGGCCTGCATGCCCTTGAGCCTGTGCTCCACAGCAAGAGAAACCACTGCAATGAGAAGCTCATGTGCCACAACTACAGAGTAGCCCTCACTTGGCACAACCAGAGACAGCCTGCATGCAACAATGAAAACAATGAGCCCAGCACAGCCAAAAATAAGTAAATAAATAAATATTAAAAAAATAAAGGTAGCTCTTCAAGTGGTTCTGAAGCCCTATAAGCATTGAGACCCAAGTGCAAATGTTCAAGTGGTCACACTTATAGATGGTATCAGATGCCACTTAAAATCTGAATTTCAAATGTCTACTCTCACCCAGGTGTGTGGCCTACATTCCTTAAATGTGTAACCAGTCACCTGCTGCAGTCTATCTGGAGCTCAAACTCAACTGTCATAAACAACTTTTCACCTGCCATCTCTGGAGCAACACCTTGGACTCACTATATTCTATGCCTAGTGACTAGGACCAGCAAATTCTTCATTCACAGGTGACATGCATTACTCTTAAAACATGCTTCATGGTTTCCTTTTGCATTATTCTTGCTGATGCTGTTCACCCTTAGAATTTCATCTCTATAATCTTTACAATTCCTTTTTTTGCCTGTAAAAATTACATCTATTTCAGACTCAAGGGAACCATATGTGAAATAGACATGTAAACAGAATATCAGTTAGGACACTGTTCATTAGTTTCAAGTTCCACACATCATATTACTTTCTTATAGTATCTAAGAGCACTATTTCTACTACATTAACCAGAATGTATGACAAATGCTCTAAAATGGTGGCCATTTGGTATGAGAATGGGACTGGGGCTCTGCTGTCAGGGAGTGGGGTGAAGAGAGCAAAATGGTCATGAATTTTGACAGATACATCCTCACAGCATCGGGCTAGGAGCTTAAATCCACAATCTCATTTAATCCTCAAAAGCACAGTCAGAGATAGGGAGTACAGGGTCAGTAAACATAGGCGCAGAAAAGTCAAGTGATTTTGAAAAGGACAGAGGCCTTTTAACAAATATATAGTACCGGGAATCAATCATGCTTGTCTGTCACCAACCTTGCAAACTCAGTACATTTGAAAAGTGGAAATTCTCCCTGCAGGGGTCTAATTGTTTTCACTTAATTCATTCAACCAGCCTTTTAAAAATAACAGGCTGGATACAATACACCCAGTGCAAAGCTGAGGGAAAAAAAGAGGTTGTGGCTTAGCCTTTTTTTGGTCAATGACACTGTTGATCTAATGTGAAAGGTAAATATGATCACTTAGGTAATCATGAAAGTAAAAATTATGATGGAGTGGGAAGGAAGAAATAGGCTGCTCTGAAAGTGATGTAATAGTGGTAATGGGGACCATGTTAGGTTAGGTGTCAGGGAAGACCATATTGAGTAGAGGGGATGATATATGCAAAGATTTTGAAGCAGAAAAAAGCTTGGTGCATTTAAAAAAATATTTGGCTACACCATGTCTTAGCTGTGGCACTTGGGATCTAGTTCCCTGACCAGGGATTGAACACGGGCCCCCTGCATCAGAAGCGCAGAGTTTTAGCCGCTGGACCACCAGGGAAGTCCTTTGGTGCATTTTAAAGACTTAAAAAGCCTTGGGATTGGCCAAATGACTTGATACAGTCAATGGGATGTGAAAGTATGTGATGTGAGTAAGTGCCTCTGATGTTCTGGTGATCCACCATGCAAAATGCATACCCAGTTCATCCTAGGCCCAGAATGACAGCACACAGCTGATCTGAATCCAGCCTGCAGCTGGAGCCAAACCCAGACAACTCATATCTGCAACATGGCTCCCTAGGCAAGAACTGACAAACCCTAGCTCATGAGCAATGTGCAGAATTGTAAATGTACAAATAAATGCTTATTATCATAGAGACCACTGAGTTTGGGACATTATTGTTGCAATAGCTAATACAGACTTTTAACAGAAATAAGTGACCCTCACTAATACACCCAGACACATGCACACACTATCTGCTCTGCACTGGTTCATCATCAGGCTTGACTAAAACAAGAACAGGAAAATGATGACTAGGAATCTATGCAGGGTGTAAAGCATGATTATTAACTATAACACTAGATGATGAGCAGTTGGATGGTAATTTTGTCTTTGAATTTAAACCAGGCTGCTACTATTGGCTGCACTGCTCCAGGCTTTTTAATAAAGCCATTATACAACATATTTCAGTTATCCTGCAAAAGTATTTTACTTTTTTAAAAAGGTAGGATAAGAGCACAATACAGTAGCAAATAGAACTGCATTGACAAGCTACCGCCTTCATGATCCAATTTCTGGCTTAGAGAAACCTCAGGTCTTATCTAGAATATGTTTTTTCTTCACAGTCAATAAGATAATGGCACTTAAACACATTATAGTTCCCTCTCCTATTTAGCCAGGGGATTTTTATTGCTGTAATGCTTCCCACTTCTTAAGAGCTTTTGGGAAACAAAACTTTTAAAGGTGAGATTTTACCATACAGACTTTTGGGTGACATTGATAAGCATCTACAAAAGAGAAAATTACATTGATATACCGCCATTTGTTAGTGATTGAACTGGTCTAGTATCTGCGATTTCATTAAAATGTATCTGATGGCACTTAAGCATTATTGAAAGATAAGAACATAAATGCATTCTAAATGAGTTGTTCATGAAATCTAGAGTCCTTTCCACTGTGCGGGGAGTCTTTCTTATAGGACAATTACATTTCTTGTTCTTATATGGGTTGGTAGAGGAAAAAAACTTTATTCTCTTATGTTCTGTAACTGGGATATAGAAATTAAACTGATAAAAGCAAAATTAACAGGAGAAAATGCGTGCAAACTTATTTTAATTATATGTGCACAAAGGTTTGACAGAAAGAAAGTGAAAAATCCAGGAAGCTGTTAGACTTGACAGTTTATATACCATGGAAACAAAAGGAGATAAATTATGAAGAAGTGGCTGGACAAAGGAAAGTTGGAGAGGGGTGTTGGGCTTCTAGGGGCAGTAAATTGGAGGAAGGTAAATATATGGGAAATTATATGGGTATTTCAGTAAGGAGTTCTTTTCTGTGTGTGCACTCATCTCAATGCCATGTTTCATGTCCAGTGATAAGGGTTGTTTTCCCCCTCCTAGTACTAGAGGAGAAGGGACACCTTCGAAAGGAAAAAGTATGTCCTGCTTTAGGCACATAGGAGAAAGGCAAAGAGCTCTTCCTGTATTTGCTTTTTCTCAATTGCCTGAAACTCAAAATAATTCTTGGGGTCCCCAAGTGGCTCAGTGGTAAAGAATCCACCTGCCAATGCAGGAGATGCAGGTTTTGGGAAGATCCCCT
>NW_011483979.1:1451-2666 GCF_000754665.1 Bison bison bison | reverse complement strand
GTTCAAATGAAGATCCAAATAACACCCACATAGTTACTTTGCTTTTTGCCTCTGTTTCATGCATTCAGTCATTTGCTCCTGACACCCTTTTTTATTGATTTGGTTTTAGAATGAGTTTTTTTTTCTTCCAATTAAAAATGAATAAAAATTTTAAAAAAGGAATGAGATTTTTATTCTTAAAGAATCTCCCACATTCTGAGTTTGACCAGTTACTTCTTATAACATGCCATCATGTTATTTTTTCCTCTATTCCACGGTATCATAAAAGCTGGGAAGTAGAGATAATATATGTAAAATAGTGCAAAACATAAAAGAGGAGCAAGAGTCTGTGAGAATTCTGTTACCTCATTGAGAGTGAGAAACATATCTTCTTATCCAAAAAAAAAAAAAAAGCTATGGCCAACCTAGACAGCATATTAAAAGCAGAGACATTACTTTGCTGACAAAGGTCCATCTAGTCAAAGCTGTGGTTTTTCCAGTAGTCATATATGAATGTGAGAGTTGGACCATAAAGAAAACTGAGTGCCAAAGAACTGATGCTCAAGTACTCTTGCCTGGAGAAATCCCATGGACAGAGGATCCTGGTGGGTTACAGTCTGTAGGGTCGCAAAAGAGTTGGGATATGACTGAAGGGACTGAGCATAGCACAGCACATTCTGTATTTGGGACAGAATAAGAATATCCCTTCCTATTCATTGGCACAAACAATTTCAACTTTTAGAGAATTTTGTGATTGTCTGGTACCCTAAAATTGATCATAAAAAAACCAACCAACAAATAACAAAGCTAACCAAAAGGCTGAAGGCCCAGCACACAATTTGGGAGGGTGAAGTCAATTCTTAGTTCACATATAATGCTTGTAGGAAAAGTGAATACTGTGTGTAATTATCGTAAGTTTGTAAACTTATCAAAACCTTAGTAACTATACAGTCAACCCTCTATCTGAGGAAGATTGATTCCAGGAGCCCTGTGGAGACCAAAATCCACCTTTATATAAAATGGTCTGGTGCAGTTAGCCCTCTGTAATTGTGAATGCAGAACCTACAGATACGGAGGGATACAGAGGGACTGTTACTTATTGTCCCTCTTCTTGAGTGTTACCTATTCATGTGCCCAACTTTGAGCCTCTTCTCTTCCTATTGCTCACACTCATTGATTCAGTCCACTGTTTTAATTTCCACTCTAGGGTCATACTGATGGTATTCATGTGCTTAC
>NW_011483979.1:354-956 GCF_000754665.1 Bison bison bison | reverse complement strand
CAACCTAGTTGGGGTTCTCATCATCCTTCACCTGGACCACACTGATAGACCTCTAACTGGGATATTGTATTTGGATTGCCTTGTAGCTTGCTGGCCCGTAATAGTTTCCCTTTACCTCTAATACATTCATCAAATTGTTGCCAATAATGTTCCTACTTAATATGAACAGTTTTAAATGACTCAGAAACTTTCAGTGGTTCCTTCCTGCCTAAAGAATCAAGTGCAGGTTTCTAAACACTCAGATTTTGACTCAACCCACACTTTCATTTTCCTCTCTCACTGGGCGGGCTTCTCAGGTACAGGCAGACAACTGATTCCCTGTACCTGGCACATTTTCTCACAGTTCCAGTCATCATCATATTCTTTAGTTCATATTCTTCTGTTTCGATTTCTGAATTTTGTACCAATTCTTCAACCTCCTTCACTTTCCTGCTTTTCTTAATAAACTTCTTTTGAATTAAGAGCTCCCTCTCCAGTGCTGTGTGTTTGTTAATATGATTTCCAACCCACTTGTTTTGATCTAAGAGAGAAGCTGTTTACACTAAGGAAGTGTGTCATCACTGATATCTGTGGTTGACTATAAGCACTGAATAGTTCAGCTT
>NW_011483979.1:0-229 GCF_000754665.1 Bison bison bison | reverse complement strand
AAGGCCTTCCCTGATAGCTCAGTTGGCAAAGAACCTGCCTGCAATGCAGGAGACCCCGGTTTGATTCCTAGGTAGGAAAGTTCCCCCGGTGAAGGGATAGGCCACCCACTCAAGTATTCTTGGGCTGCCCTTGTGGCTCAGCTGGTAAAGAATCCACCTGCAATATGGGAGACCTGGATTCTGGATTTGATCCCTGGGTTGGGAAGATCCCCTGGAGAAGGGGAAAAGG
>NW_011483978.1:15134-15699 GCF_000754665.1 Bison bison bison | reverse complement strand
ACTAGTTTGCATTCCCACCAACAGTGTAAGAGGGTTCTCTTTTTTCCACACCCTCTCCAGCATTTATTGCTTGTAGACTTTTGGATTGCAGCCATTCTGACTGGCGTGAAATGGTACCTCATAGTGGTTTTGATTTGCATTTCTCTAATAATGAGTGATGTTGAGCATCTTTTCATGTGTTTGTTAACTGTCTGTATGTCTTTTTTGGAGAAATGTCTATTTAGTTCTTTGGCCCATTTTTTGATTGGGTCATTTATTTTTCTGGAATTGAGCTGTAGGAGTTGCTTGTATGTTTTTGAGACTAGTTGTTTGTCAGTTGCTTCATTTGCTATTATTTTCTCCCATTCTGAAGGCTGTCTTTTCACCTTGCTTATAGTTTCCTTTGTTGTGCAGAAGCTTTTAAGTTTCATTAGGTCCCATTTGTTTATTTTGGCTTTTATTTCCAATATTCTGGGAGGTGGGTCCTAGAGGATCCTGCTGTGGTTTATGTCGGAGAGTGTTTTGCCTATGTTCTCCTCTAGGAGTTTTATAGTTTCTGGTCTTACGTTTAGATCTTTAATCCATT
>NW_011483978.1:9649-11962 GCF_000754665.1 Bison bison bison | reverse complement strand
TCAGATCTCAATTTGGATCAGCGCCCTGGCCCTCAAGTGCATTCAAGTTGCAAGCTGCTCTGGCTGACCTCACGGGCCCTGGATGTGAGGAGAGTGTGGAAACCCATCCACCCAAGTGGTTTGGTGGGGTGAACTCTCTGGGCTCGTATCCAGGTTAATCAGCAAGTATGCCCGGCCTCAGTGGTTCTCCTGAAAGTCTTCTGGAAGCAGGACAGTGGAAATAGTGCTGACCCAACAGACAGAGGATGAGATTGTTGGATGGCATCACCAACTCAATCAACATATGAGTTTGAGCAAACTCTGGGAGATAGTGAAGGACAGGGAAGCCTGGCGTGCTGCAGTCCATTGGGTTTCAAAGAGTCGGACATGACTTAGAAACTGAACAACAGACAGAGATGTGGCATCTACTGTGGCTTGTTCTGCTGCTTTGCTCCTGAGTTTCCCTTCTAGATTTCTTAACAACTGTGCCTTATGTCATGTGGACTTAGTGCCTGCTCACTGGAGAAGGAACCATTCCAAGCCTGGGGGATCCATGTTCACTTGCCAAGCAAGGCTTATGTCTGTTCAACACCCCCCTCACCACAGCTTTTGATTAGATCATGTTTTTAAATGCTTATCATTATCTACTATTGTTGATATTATCTCATTGTTCTTCCATCCCATCTGCTAATGAAGTGCTGTTGGAGGGATATTGTAGGAGTCATTCAGACAGAGATGGCAGAGAAAGGGTTGAGGAAGGCATTCCAGGCAGGGCGAATTTTTAAGGTCACTGAGGCTTTAGGAACTAGGCATCATGCTGAAGTTTACATGTCTAGTGAGTAGCAGAGCAGAGCCCAGATTTAACTCTGTGTGTCTAATTAGGTCCAAAACCTGTGCATCTGCACATAAGCGCCTCCTGAAGGCCAGCCTGAGGAGTTTGGCCATATCATGTAAAAAGTGGGCTACCTTACAAAGGTTATGGAGAAGACTTATGTGAAGAAAGCAGTGTTCTAGGAAGATAAATTTAGTGACCATGTGCTAGCTGGATAAGCAATGTGAGAGGCTAGAAATAGGAGAACAGTTGCAGGACAGTGTAAAAGCCTAGTCATAAACGATTTAGGACCCATTTACTGTTTGCTGAGCTACTGCTGTTTACTTCCCCCATCGTAATTTTGATCAGAGTTGTATTTTTCAAAGTTGGTCTTTGCCCGCTAATCTGTAAGCTTGCTTACAATGGAGACTGTATCTCTCTTATTCACTGCTTTATCTTCACTGCCCACACAGTTCCAGGCATGTAATAAATACACAATAAATACCCATTGTTGGGATGAATGAATGTGAATGA
The DNA here is from genome assembly GCF_000754665.1 of Bison bison bison. Classification (NCBI taxonomy): domain Eukaryota; kingdom Metazoa; phylum Chordata; class Mammalia; order Artiodactyla; family Bovidae; genus Bison; species Bison bison. The sequence continues at coordinate 10,638 of NW_011483978.1, read as the reverse complement.
AGGACAATGAAACAAGATTTGAAATAGTTCACCTGAGGTAATGTAGATAAACATTGAAAACAGTAGCAGAACGATGGTAACAGCTATCATTTCAGGAGGAGCTCTTGAGCTAAGCAAGTATTTTAACTAAATTTCCTCAATTCATCTTTATAGCCACTATGGAAAATAGGTCCTGCTATCAACCCTAGTTTATAGCTAAGGAGATCCCTTTAAGCAGGTGTAGAATAGAGCATGGTGACTGTAATTAACAATACCCGATGGTATATTTGAATGTTCGTTAGAGAGTAGATGTCAAATGTTCTTGTCAGTCATACAAAAAAGGGTAACTGGCAGTCATAGAAATGTTAACTATTCTTATTGTGGCAGTCATTTCACAATATGTATGTGCTTAAAATCATCACATTGGACATCTTAAACTTACACAGTATTATTCATCAATGGTATCTCAAGGAAGATGAAAAAGAAGGCATAGAATGGCTGGCCACATCACCAGAGAAAACGGAGCCAGCATGTGAATTGAAACTACGTCTGAGTTGAGTAGTGTTGAGAAATTGGGAGAACATGAAGACTGAAGCTGGAAAGTAAGGCAAGGGAGACTCTCCTCTTTCCCTTTTGGCTTATTGGTCTGTGATTTGAAAGATTTTGGTTTTAGATGTCTTTTGAGGTACCAGCAGTACAGCCCAGTACAGATGAGATTCCCAGCGGATGATACCGAAATGGGCTTAGATGAGACTTCAGGCTAGGGGTAGAAATTCAGCAGCCAGCAGCAGCACCAGCAGCAGGCAGGCAACAGGTGAGACCCAGAGAGCCTTTTCAAGACAGAGAATGTAGAATGTTAAACCCACAGGCCCAAAGCCTCCACCTGGGTTGTTAACCGAACTCAGTAGACTAGCTGATGAAGAGGAGCTGACAAAGGGTGTGCCTTCCCCAAGATCAGGTGCCTTGAGTAGCCTACATGGAGACCCCAGAGCAGTTGGAGGAGAACCTGG
>NW_011483978.1:4227-6349 GCF_000754665.1 Bison bison bison | reverse complement strand
ACATGGTCATTTACATTTCAATCATATGATAAACTTTAACAACATGGATAGTGCCCATTGTAGATTGAGATATCAAAGTTTTAACTATAATCATATGGGGAAAATTAACAATATGTAGAAAAAAGAACTGGAGGAAAAAAATGCCAAGATGTTAATAATCTCTAATTGACTGGTTTTTGTGTAGTTGTTTACTTCCTTATGCTTTTCCCAATTTCCCACAATGGGCATGTGAAACTTTAAAGAGCAGAAGTAAGTTAATTTAAATATATCTGTGGTAAAAGATCCCCTAGAGGAGGGCATGGCAACCCACTCCAGTATTCTTGCTTGGAGAATCTCACGGACAGAGGAGCTTGGCAGGCTACTGTCTCTAGGGTTGCAAAGAGTCAGACAGAAGTGACTCAGCATGTGGTAGAAACTATAGGCAGGAAAGAATGAAAGTCCTTTCCAATTACCCTTCAGTAGTGTGAGGTGGGATGGGGATCGTGGATTTCATTTAACATAATCTGATCAGCTCTGACCACCAGCTTATACCAATACAGCATTATCTAAAAAGGAAATTTGTTAGTGCTCACTTTCCCTTCTTGGGTACATTCCATTACTGGTTTCATATTGATTTAGCACATGTCATTCCTGATGGAAAGGTGGTTGGAATGGAGTATACTTGGGTGGTAGTGGTAGTTAGGGCTTTTTTAAATTTTAATTTACATTTCATGAATATAAAATAAATTGGATTGACCACAACATTTCAGTAAGGCATCAGGAACTTTGCACATGAATATCACTCTTTTGTTTACTTTTTTTTCTGAATATGCCATTTGCATTCTATTCCCTTGAGTTATTTATTGTTTGTAGCCCTCATAGAATTGCTAGATTAAATTTCTCCAGTGCTATTTGTGAATACTGTACAGATGCAATAAAATACTTATGGAGTCATGTTGGCAGGAAGAGCTTGGATTTCCAATAAAGAAAAACCAACTAAAAGTATTCAGTAAATTCAAAACCACCAAGACCACAGTAATTCCAATTGGAAGCTGAGCTTTAAAATGTGAACCATTAAATAGAGAGTACATTTAGAAGACACTGACTGCACATTTATATAGTATGGCTTTACAAATTCCCAGGAAAATTGGAGTGAGTTTCTGTAAATAACAGGACTTGGTACACTAGAGAGTTACCAAAGTAAACAGGCTGTAGGTAGTGTGTCATAACATGTGCTTTACTCATTTCTTTCACTAAAGGGAGTTAGATTCTAATTATTTGTGAAACTGTCACTACATCCTTAATAATAACAAGCAGGTCTTATAATCAAATACCTCTTTGACTCTGCTGTGAACATGGGACTCATAAGTAGGCTACAGAAACCCAAATGTGGTTTTCCTTCTTGCTTTTTTTTTTTAGTGAACTATTGAGTCTGAGGATTAGTCAGAAGGACCTGGAAGAAGATTCTTCCAATCAAATATGTAAAATTACTAAGAAGTTTCTATGCTACACTAAATATAATTTAGATGGTAATGGGACAGCAAGGGAGCCAACTTCAAACACATATTCACCCCCTGATTGTGGTGGAGACTAAACAACAGGCATTGCTGCCTTTGCTTGAGGAAGTGAAAGACACAATTCAGGCTAAACTGACCAGATCACTGTCACAGTCAGTGGCTTACCAGCCTTCCTGCTGGATTGAACTGATAGTCTTTTATTTTGCAGTGATGTGACAGTCATTGGCACTGCTTAGACTGTCACTGTTATAATATAGTCTCGGCCATAGCTGCAATTTATAATTATATGATATTCACTTTGATTTTCACAGACCCGTTTTTCTTGTGAAATATTCCTGGAATATTCACATCATTTGAAAATTTCTCCTTAGAATAATTATGTAAATATGCAGGGAATATAGTATAGGACCTGAGTCTTCTCTCCATACCCCTTGGGTCCCAGTGCATTTCAGAATATGAAACTGTTTTGGAAAACAAAAGTGAAAGCCGTTCAGTCGTGTCCAACTCTTTGCGACTCCATGTTCTATAGAATCCATGGAATTCTCCAGGCCAGAACACTGGAGTGGGTTGCCTTTCCCTTCTCCAGGGGATCATCCCAACCCAGGGATCAAACCCAGGTCTCCCAC
>NW_011483978.1:0-235 GCF_000754665.1 Bison bison bison | reverse complement strand
CACTCTCCTTAAATGTTTCTCCTCGGACCCAGACAGTTGCCCCCCTGTGGAGATCAGACCCCTGCTTCAGTTCCCACCCTCGCTGAGGGCAGGTCCAGTCCTATTAACACTCCTGGTTTTCCCCCCAGTTCCTTTGTCCTACCGACTTTTGCATGGGGAAATAGACGGGGAAACAGGGGAAACAGTGTCAGACTTTATTTTGGGGGGCTCCAAAATCACTGCAGATGGTGACTGC
>NW_011483977.1:7960-9383 GCF_000754665.1 Bison bison bison | reverse complement strand
GTGGGAAATTGAGAGGTCTACATAATAAATGTTATTTTTAGTTGTCCAGGGTTGAAAATTATGACCAGTTGGGTGGAATTCTTATTTGAGTTTTCTTACCCATTACTAGCTCCATAGAAGATCTCTAAATCCTTTATAAGTTGGCAAAATAAATTGGGTAAAAGGACCATAATTGTTAAACATTTATTTTTAAAATACTGAAGGCCAGAGATGATAGGGCAAATGTAACTTGCTGACTGATTGGAGGCAAAGTGATGGACCTTGACTAGTTGACTCATTGGAAAAGACTCTGATGCTGGGAGAGATTGGGAGCAGGAGCAAAAGGGGACAACAGAGGATGAGATGGCTGGATGGCATCACTGACTCGATGGACGTGAGTCTCAGTGAATTCCAGGAGTTGGCGATGGGCAGGGAGGCCTAGCGTGCTGCAATTCATGGGGTCGCAAAGAGTCGGACACGACTGAGCGACTGATCTGATCTGATCTTATCTGAAATTTGTTTTAAAATTCTTTAAAATAAAGATAAAGGGATAAATAAATGCTCTTTTAAAAAATAATGAAGGAGAGAAGGACTTTATCACATCCCAGGCAGCAACAGAGTTGCTTGGGAACTAAAGCAAGATGTGTGCAGCATCCCTTTCAACTCAGTACACTCAGGAATGTTGATTATATTGTTCCACTCTGATTAAAATGCAGGTAAGCACTGCTGTTGGCCTTGAACAGTTTACTGATAAGAAACTCTGCAATTAATTGTGATGACCATTCAAAGAAAAACAACCAACAGTGAAAGCTAGAAATGTGTGTACCCTAAAAGATTATAGAGCTACAGGCAGGAAGAAGACATACTTACTGTGAATACCTCAAATGGTACTGGTAGGAGAGAGGGACCAAAGAAGGATGAAACGTACTTTTGTCTTTTATTGGCTAAACTACCCTTAACCCTTTCACTTGTGCCAGTGTTTATGTACCAGTTATGTGCATTACGAAGGAAAAACAACTGAGTCTTCCTGATTTCTCCTTCTTCTTTTAAGGAAATTTTCTTGACTATGTGCTTCAAAGGCATGCGCGTTTTGATTTTGTGTACTCCCCCCCACCTCCAAGTGCAATTAGCTGTGTGGTTGTTATTGACAATGTTTGTTTCAAGAGAAATAAAAACAGCAAGACTTTGGGAGAAAATGGCTTAATAGAAGTATCCATGGTAGCTGTGAAAGTTTAGCGTAACTCAGCAAAGCAGAGGAAAGAAGAAAAACAGGAATAAATTACAAGCATAGCCCAGAGGAAAGTGGCCTTACCCAACATCTAGAAATGTTTGTACTTGGAATGAGTCAAGGATGCAGGAATTATTACCTAGATTTATACAGCCAGAAACTCTGGTACTTTGGCCACCTCATGCGAAGAGTTGACTCATTGGAAAAGAGTCTGAT
>NW_011483977.1:3719-6060 GCF_000754665.1 Bison bison bison | reverse complement strand
AATCCATATAAGCTTCTCAGACTGTATTAAAGATATAGTATACCAGGAGGAAAGTTGCCATTAAGTGATTGCTCAGATGAAAATATCTATGAATGCTTTTTCAAGAAGCAGAGAGTTGTTTTGGAGGAAAAAAAAAAAAGTGTTCATTTCTTACTCTTAGTTATTAGCATTTTAATAATATTGAATGTAGTTGTTTTTCATATTTTTCCTTTGGTTTTTTCATAATATTCATTATAACTCAAAACTAAATGCATATATAAACATAGGCTCAAAATTCCAAATTTTACAAACTTATAATTTCAGATCTCTTAAGACTTTTGTCCTTTCTAGCCTTTAGTCAACAGTCTACATTTTACATATTTTTCTGTAATTTTACTAATTTTAAGTCCCCCTGTTATAGGTAATATTAAGCAGCATCCTTTCACAAGGATCCCTTTTACCACTAGTGTTCTGATTCCAAGGCAAAAGAAGAATGCATTACATAGACTTGACTGATGAATATTAATATAGGATTGTCATAAAGTGGCTTAAGGTTCTGGCAAGCTTTTTGTTAAGGAGAATAACATTCCAGTCACTCACATAAAATCTACAAGGAAGGACAATTCAGCATAGTCCAGCCTCAACTCAGTAAAGACACGACTTGATCCATTAAAATTATTCCACTTTGACATGCGGGTGAGTCAGAGATCTTTTACTCTAAGAAAAACAAATGAGCTTTGAAAAAGATTCTACCTAATGACAACAAACTATTCCAACAAGACTATATTCAGCATCACTTTATAGAAGCTTCGACTTGCATCTGTACATCCCAATCCTGGCCTAGAGCTAAGACTATCAACAAGAATAGTAGATTTCAGTTTGTTTTTTTAGCCTTTGATTTAAAAAATCACACATATGATTTGCTGTAGGCAGAATAACACTTGCAGAAGAGACAGCAGGTAAAAGAACTCCATGCTTCACTGGCAGCTTGGCTGTCCAGTGCTGATGGGTTGGTGATCAGGGTATAGAATGTTGAGCTGCAAATCGTAATTTGGAGGGTTTTTAAATTTTCTCTCCCTCTTCCTTTACCCCATTTATCTTTTTAGCATACCTTCCATAGTTAGCAAGATTTTGTTTCATTTTGTCCTTTTGTTAGAAGGCTCCATTTGTTTCTTCTTTTAAAAAAAGTTAATTTAGACTGAGCTTTGCAGGTTGAGATCTTTTACAAATGTATGAACCCAGACAGTGAAATATACTTAGGTTTTTTTTTTATTATTATTATTATTTAGTTAAACATGCATATGGTTTATAAAGTAGTTCACATGTTGTGTCATGGATGTTCCTCTGCTCCCAGCATCAGTTCAGGCCATATTATGGATCCAGTTGAGAAAAACTGCACCTTATCCCCAAAGGCACATGTTCTGAGGACAAACAATGGATGGCTCTTGTGAACACACATTGAGGACGAATATTTTTAAATTTCATTTAGTAAGGGTCCTGGTGGCTCAGACAGTAAAGAATCTGCCAGCAATGCAGGAGACTCAGGTTGAATTCATGGGTTGTGAAGATCCCCTGGAGAAGGGCATGGCAACCCATTCCAGTGTTCTTGCATGGAGAATTCCATGGACAGAGCCTGGTGGGCTGCAGTTCATGGGGTAGCAAAGAGTCAGACACGACTGAGTGACTAACACTTTTACTTTCACTAGTTAAATTGTGTTTTGTGTTAAGATGAATTTTTAACAGGTTCTTTTCCTCCCTCTTGAGAGTGACTCATTCTCTAACTTTTTTTTTTTTTTTTTCAATTAGAGGGATTTCTTATTTGGGTGCCATTTCTCGCTTGCTTTCTTTAAAGCCCACAATGCTGAGCCTTTGCTGTTGTTATTGTATAAACATATTTACTTCATTTCCATGTATAGCATTCATATAAAATGAAACTATTGACTTATAAGTGTACTTGAGAAAGAATGCAACTGTGCCTATTGTTCGCACTGCTTGTAATGTCCTTTCTTTTTTATGTATACTTTCTGGATCAGTCACTTTAATGTTGTGCCGCTCAGCTGATAGTAATTCTTCACCTAAATATATTCAGTTAGAGAAAATTGCAAGGTGCTTATATTCCTGCTTGGGCCTATTCACATACCAACTTTCAAGAGTAAATTTTTACTTGGCCTTTCTTAGAGCAAGGATGTTAAGAAGTGCTCAGTTGCTTTGTCAGTGGGTAAAATTAATAGAAATATTTAATTCAGAGAAGAAAATTACTCCACTTGCTGGAAAAAATTTTTTATTTAAATAAAATTACACATTTTGCCCATGGTCTAGAGAATGTCACCAAAGTACTATGTTTTTTTTTCAATTCATAACA
>NW_011483977.1:0-522 GCF_000754665.1 Bison bison bison | reverse complement strand
TCCATGTGTACGGTCATCACTTGTGTTGTTGGAAAAAGGTGTTTGCTATTACCAGTGTGTTCTCTTGACAAAACTCTGTTAGCCTTTGTCCTGCTTCATTTTATACTTCAAGACCAAACGTGTCTGTTATTCCAGGTATCTCTTGACTTCCTACTTTTGCATTCCAATCCCCTATGATGGAGAAGAAACAGAAGGTATTGGGCTTCCCTGGTGGCTCAGAGGGTAAAGTGTCTGACTGCAATCTGGGAGACCCGGCTTCAGTCCCTGGGACTGGAAGATCACCTGGAGAAGGAAATAGCAACCCACTCCAGTATTCTTGCCTGAAGAATCCCATGGACAGAGGATCCTGGTAGGCTACAGTCCACGGGGTTGCAAAGAGTTGGACACAATTGAGCAACTTCACTAGAAGGTGTTATAGGTCTTTATAGAAACAGTCAACTTAATCTTCTTCAGCATCAGTTCTTGCGGCATAGACTTGGATTACTGTGATGTTGAATGATTTGCTTGTAAACGAATGGAGAT
>NW_011483976.1:4577-5958 GCF_000754665.1 Bison bison bison | reverse complement strand
GAAAACAAAAATATTTTAAAAATACCATTTCAATAGCTCCCTCAAAAGACTTAAATATAAATCAAATGTAGCATATATACAACCTGTAGTTTAAAAACAGTAAAATTTTGATAAAAGAAACCAAATAATACTTAAATAAATACATACTTTGTTCATGGACTTCAAAACTCAACATAGTAAAGAACTCAATTTTTACCAAATTGAAATATAGATTCAAAATAATACTAGTCAGAATCACAGCAGTAATTCTTGCTTACATAGACAAAATGATTCAAAAAAATTTATGTAAGGGCAAAGGAACTAGACTAGCTAAAGCAATTTTGGAAAAGGAGAATAATTTTGGAAAAATCACATTCAAGTCACTCTAGCTGATTTAAAATTTTCCTATAAGGCTATAGTAATAGTGCAATTTACATTTGGCTAAGAAAGAGACACATAGATCAAGGGAACTGAATAGAGAGTCCAGAATAAGCCAATATAAATATGACCCATGGAGACTTTATAAAGGATTGTGTGTATGTGCATTCACTCAGTTGTATTTGACTCTTTGCTGTCCCAAGGACTATAGCCTGCCAGGCTCCTCTACCCATGGAATTTTCCAGGCAAGAATACTGGAGTGTCATTTCCAGTATTTTCTAGGCAAGAATACTGTTTGCCATTTCCTTTTCCAGGGGATCTTTCTGATTCAGGGATCGAACCTGCATCTCTTGTGTCTCCTTCATTGGCAGGTGGATTTTTTACCACTAGCATCACCTAGGAAGCCCTTATAAAGGATTAAAACAATTTAATTGAGAAATTTGGGCTTTTTAATAAATTGTTTTGGAACAGTTAGACAATCTTATGTTAAAAATGAATATAAAAACTTCATAATTTATATAAATACATAATAAATCTAATGGGTAAATGAAAAATATAAACCTTAAAAGATAAAACAAAGGAGAAAATCTTCATGACCTGAGGTTAGGCAAAGGGGTCTTAAGCATGACACCTGAAGCATGATTCATAAAATTCTAAAAATGATAAATTTGATTTCCTCAAAATTTTAAATTTTCACTCTGAGAAACACGGAATAAAAAGTCAAGCTGGAAGGATTATATTTGCAAATTAGATACCCAATAAAGAACTTATAGCCAGAAAATATAAACAGCCTTCAAAACTCAAATATTAGAAAATAAACAACTCAGTTAAGGAAATGGGCAAGTGATGCCAGTAGACACATCAGTGAAGTGGAAATATGAATGGAAAATAAGCAATGAAAAGTTATTCTGCATCATCAGCCATAAGAGAAATGAAAATTAAAGCCATCATGAGATATCATAACACATATCTGAGAAAGACTAAAAATGTTTTTAAAATGACACTACAAAGTGCTATCAAGGAT
>NW_011483976.1:337-1054 GCF_000754665.1 Bison bison bison | reverse complement strand
GATAATCCCATTGCAAATAAATTACATGCCCATTTTTTTGTAACTAAAAATTTATAGAAACATCTTTAGAACAAAATAATTTGGTAAAAAATAGGGATTGATGAGTTGCAAAAAGAGCAAAGAATAAATTAAAAAGTGGTAAGAAAATTTCTAAGGCACAAGAATATGAAATCATATCAATATGAGAGAAACCATTCATGGCTTAACTAGTACAGTGTTTGAATTAAAACATTAAAATGGAGAAATTGTCAATGCACAAAAGAAATATGAGAGATATAGCTAACAACTAAGCGTGTATTATCTACTGCAGAGAAGTTTTAACAAAATTAAAAATTACAGTTCTTTTTACATAATGTTCAGTTTTTGAAAGATAAGCATGTATTAACTTAAAGCTATGAATGTGTGTGCATGTGTGTGTGTGTGTGTGTGTGTGTTAGTCGCTCAGTCGGCTCTGACTCTGCGACTCCACAGACTGTAGCCTGCCAGGCTTCTCTCTGTCCATGGAATTCTCCGGGCAAGAATGCTGGAGTGGATTGCCATTCCCTTTTCCAATGTGTTGAATTAAAGAAATATGGGTCATTGTTATGAAAATATTGCTTCATTCTTAGGACAATCAGTATTTTTAAAAGTAATTTTTACTGATGATTCAGAATTAATGACATTAAAGTCTGAAAACATATTTTAAATAACAATTTATTTATTATGAGGTTTACGAGA
>NW_011483976.1:0-237 GCF_000754665.1 Bison bison bison | reverse complement strand
CTATATGTGTGTTAGTCGCTCAGTTGTGTCCCACTTTTTGTGACCCCATGGACTAGAGCCTGCCAGGCTTCTCTGTCCATGGCATTCTCCAGGCAAGAATACAGGAGTGCCATTTCCTTTTCCAGGGAATTTTCCCAACCCAGGGATTGAACCCAGGTCTCCTGCATTGCAGGCAGATTCTTTACCATCTAATCCACTAGGGAAGCTCCCTTGAATGTAGTAGTAATGTGTAATGTT
>NW_011483975.1:20520-22331 GCF_000754665.1 Bison bison bison | reverse complement strand
GTGGCAGCACGCGGAGGGCGCGCGCAAGGGCCACGGACGGACCTCAAAGGCCGCGGCGGAGCGCGGCAAGCCGAACCGGGGGCGGTCTGGTGAGCGGCCGAGCCCTGCTCCCCCCTCCCGCGTGGCCCCAGGGTCGCGGGTGGACTGGGGCGGGTACAAAGCACTCACCCCCGTCCCGCCCCCAGAAAGCTTCCCAGGACTCTCACAGAGCACCCGCCAGGAGGCATCCGGTTCCCTCCTCGGCTCAGTTCAGTTGCTCAGTCGTGTCCAACTCTTTGCGACCCCATGGACTGCAGCACCCCAAGCTTCCCTGTCCATCACCAACTCCCGGAGTTTACTCAAACTCATCTATTGAGTCAGTGATGCCATCCAACCATCTCATCCTCTGTTGTCCCCTTCTCCTCCCACTTTCAATCTTTCCCAGCATCAGGGTCTTTTCCTATGATCCAGTTCTTCACATCAGGTGGTCAGAGTATTGGAGTTTCAGCTTCAGCATCAGTCCTTCCAATGAACACTCAGGACTGATTTCCTTTAGGATGGACTGGCTGGATGCAGCGCCAGACACCGACCGCGTTTACCCCGTGTGTCCTTTCCAATGGCTGTCCCCTGCGGGCCTAGGGGCACTGGTGCGGGTTTGAATCCTGTGGCCTTGAATTTTACGCCTTAGTTCCAGGTCCAGGGCAGGGCCATCCGGATTCAGGATGCTTCCCAGCCCTTCAGGAATGGCAGGTTTTCATGGTCCTTTCTGAATGAGTTCTGAGTGGTCATATCGGTGCCCTTGGCAGGGAGGGCTCCTGACTTTCCTATCTTCACATCACTGTCCCCAACCCCCAAGAGAGGCCTCTTGGCCCAGGGACTGCAGGGAGGATGAAGTCAGGAGCAGAAGCATGGGGTAGGGGGCTCAGGTGGGCAGAGGAGGCCCCTCTGTGAGGAGGAACGGCAAGCGAGGAGGGAACAGGGGCACCGGCAGTGCCTGGCAAGCTGGGTGATGTCACGACTACGTCCCGACCACACAGTCCTCTCAGCCAGCCCGAGAAGCAGGGCCCTCCCCTGACCCCCATCTGGGCCTGGGCTTCAGTTTTCTCCTCCCTGCAATGGGGTGACTGTTTGCCTCCAGGAGAGGGGAGCATGTAAAGGTGGCCACTCTCTTCTGGCAGACATGCCAGGCCTGGGCCAGCCTCCACCCCTTTGCTCCTGCAGCCCCTGCTGACCTACTCCTGTTTGCCACACCGGCCCCTCCTGGGCTGATCAGGGCCCCCCTCCTGCAGGAAGCCCTCTGGGACAAGCCCAGCTTGCTGTAACTGTGGCTTTCCACTGTGACCTGCAACGTGGGAGGCTGTTACTTAAAACTCCCATGACTGGTGGATTGCCGGTCCCCAGAACAAGGCCACGCATCCCTGGAGGCCCTCGAGACCACTTAAGGTAGTTAAACATTTTTACTTTATGCATTTTCATGTGTATCAGAAAGAAAAAAAATGTATCATCAGTTCATCAAATCCATGATTTCTTGACCAATATTGCCAAGATGAGGCTGAAATAGGCATTTCCATTTTTAAAAAACTGAATCACTCTGAAGAAACAGATGGCAAGCTTCCCTGGTGGTCCGGTGGTTAACAGTCCATGCTTCCAGTGCTGGGGGCATGGGTTCGATCCCTGAAAATTTTAAAAAGGAAGAAAAAGATGGCTCCCCCGTCCCTGGGATTCTCCAGGCAAGAACACTGGAGTGGGTTGCCATTTCCTTCTCCAGTGCATGAAAGGGAAAAGGGAAAGTGAAGTCGCTCAGTCGTGTGCGACTCTTAGCAACCCCATGG
>NW_011483975.1:16758-18080 GCF_000754665.1 Bison bison bison | reverse complement strand
GTGTGTCCCAGCCTGCGTGTGCCCTAAAGGCTGCGCCCTCCCCCACTGCTGGGGCTTCGGGGGACCAGTCACAGCCTAGGCTACTGCAGGCGCATAGCTCCCCGGGAGCCCGGCCCACGCGGGTGTGCCGCTGCGCCTCCAGCCTGTCGGGGCAGGGGTGGGGGGCAGGGATGGGGTCGTTAGCGGGGTTGGGGGCAGACGCCCAGGCAGACTCTCTGGGCACAGCTCCGGCGACAAGGGAGGTCTGGCAAGCCTGGGCCCCTTCTGTCCAGCCACGCCAGCTCTGCCCTGGCCAGTCTTGCCCCCTGGCAGCGCTGGGGATGGAAGGGGGAGCGGGTACCTCAGTCTGGGGGCCCTGCCTCCTCCCCAGCCCCGCCCGGCCCCCTAGGCCTAGGGGCAGAGTCTAGGGGTCACCCTGGGGAGCTGCTGAATCCGCGGGTTTAGGAACCGGAGGGACCTGGGCTTTTGAACCACGTGGCCCTAGGTGAGCCCTCCGGCGCCTCGGTAGCCCTCACCCCCAGCCTTGTCCAGGTGGGCGGGTGGGAGGCGACAGTGCCCACTGCTGGGCTGAACAGCGTCTGCAGGGAGGCCAGGAGAGCTGGGCACACGGACACGTTCCATCACCTGGAGCTGCCACTGTGCCACTTGTGCAGGGTCAGGCGGGGTCTGAGCCGGGCTGTCATCTGTCACGCCACAGATATGCAGGGGGCACTCGGGGTCGCCTCGGACATGCTTATCCCTGGACGGCTGTTGGCAGGGCCGGGAAGGCTCTGTAAATATTTATCCATCCCAGCTCACAGCTTTCAGGGTTGATGAAAGCCCCGCCGCCCGCCCACTGTGGGGGACCCCGCCTTCCCTTCTGGAGCCAGCGGGGTGAGGGGGTGGGGGAGATGGACCTGCCTGCCCAGGAGCAGGCGGTGTGACTCTGGCAGGTCACTTGACCTCTCTGAGCCTCAGGGAGGGCCCGGGATGGTGTGCGGATGCTCTCTGCCTTCCTCCCAGCCTGACCAGTGTCCTCCCCTCGGGGTCGCCTCCTGCCCACCGCAGAGGGGGTGGCTATGGGGACCTGGGCCAATGGCAGGCAGGCCGGAGAGGGCATGCCCGGCTCAGCCGTGCCCAGCACTTCCCAGTCCAGGGCCCCCCGCCACTCCCAGCCGCTGGCTGCCTCCCATTTTCCCGATTGCAGGTTGGCCCCGAGGCTGACCGGAGCCTCTGGCTCAGCTGGGAGACTGAATTCCCCAAGCAATTCCTCAAGGATGTGTGAGGCTGTGGTGTGGTGCCTGTCCGGGAGAGGTGGGGTGAGCGGACTGGGCACCTCCGCC
>NW_011483975.1:15642-16540 GCF_000754665.1 Bison bison bison | reverse complement strand
GAAAGGACACGGGGAGACAGAATGCAGGAGGGCGGCAGAGCAGGGGCCAGCGGTGGGGAAACTGAGGCCAAGAGCCTGTGGACGATGTGCTCCAGGAAAGGACCTCGCTGCCTGGGGCCCGGATCCTAGAGCCTCCAGGAGCGGTGACCATGACGTGGCAGGGAACCGGAGGCCCCGGCTTGCAGGTGGACCCGGCTCGAGTCACTCTTCCTCTCTGGCCCTGAGAGCTTCCTTCCAGCTGCCGCTCCTGTGTTCTAATGTCAAGTCTGGAGGCCTGCAGGGCAGGTGGGGGCTGACTGCCAGGTGGGGGAGGGCAGGAATTTGGCAGAGCAGCGTCCCAGAGTGGGAGAAGCCAGCCCATGGAGGGGACTCTCTCCATGCCTGCTGCCCCAAAGGGCGTTATAGAGAGAGGTCGGTTACCCCTTCGCCACGGCCCCGTTCCCATTGAACAGATGGGAAAGTGGAGGCTGAGAGAAGGCTGTGACTTGCCCAGGGTCTCCGTGGCATGGAACTGGGCCTTCTGAATCTCAGGCCGGGGATCTCGCTGCTGCACTGAGCACGCCAGGATGCAGGGGTCTGGGCCTGGACCTAGCGCCTCGTGGGGCAAGAGAGGAAGGCACGCTGGGCCTGCCTGTCACCCTCCACCCCACTGTGGCTTGTTGCTCAGGCCTTCCTGGGGGCAGAGGAGAGGGGAGATTTCACTTGCTGGCAGGCTAGGCCCTGGGCTCTCTGGGGCTCCGGGGGAACAATGCAACCCTGGCCTTTCTGAGGAGGGTCCTCGGACCTCCGCCAGGGTTGAGGAAAGGATTTCTGTTCCTCCTGGAGGTCACGGAGCCGACATGGGGAGGAGCAGGGGCAGGCCCGGGGCCCACATCCTCAGTGTGAGACCTGGACGTGT
>NW_011483975.1:12842-15255 GCF_000754665.1 Bison bison bison | reverse complement strand
GCCTCCTGCTCTGCCTGCTGGTCATTCCTGGTGGCTCTGGAGTCGCGAGCTGGGTGGGAGCGCTGGGTGCTCGTCTGAGCTCTGGGGTGCCCAGGGCCTGGGAGAGTTGCCAGAGGCTGAGGCCGAGGGTGGGGCCCTGGCGGCCCGGCTCCTGCCCCAAATATGGCTCGGGAAGGCCACAGCGGCACTGAGCAGACAGGCCGGGCCAGACGGGCGCTGAGGCTCCAGGCCTCTCCCCCAGCTCCGCTGTGACCCTCACCTGCGGCCTGGGGTGCCAGGGCCCCCGCTTGGTTCTGCCGTGTCCTTGCAGGCTGATCCCACGGGCTCTCCCTGCCTCTCTGAGCTTCCGCCTTTTCCAGGCAGGGGAACCGCGACCTCCAGGCTGGGACGCGGGGAGGGTGTGTGCGCCAGGTCAGAATCACCCCTCCACCGGGAGAGCGTGGTCCAGGGGCCCTGGCAGGGTGGGAACCGAGCATCTGGGAACTGCCAGCCACCCCCACCCATGCAGAGGGGACATACAGACCACACGGAGGCTGTGCCTCCGCTGCAGCAACTGGAGAACACCCAGCCGCGGCCAAACATAAATAACTAAATAATAAAAGTTTTAAAGATCGTTACTTAAAAAAACAAGTGTGCCCCAGTGATCGGACCCCAGTTCCCGGTGCCCTGAGTGGTGCCGGCCCTGTGCTGAGCATGGCCTGGTTGGTTCACCCCCAGATCCACGCTAAAGGGAGGGATCACCCCTACTAGTCAGGTGAGCAGATGCAGGGGGGGAGGGCGGCAGCCCCTCCATGCTGGTGGGTGGCCGTGGTGGGTGTCCTGGGCAGAAGCCAGCTCACGGAGCTGGAGAGGACAGACCTGGGGGGCTGGGGGCACCCAGGAAGAAACGCAGGGGGAGAGGTGTCTGCTGGGGGTGGGGGGTCCCTTCGAGGCTGTGCGTGAAGAGGGCAGGCGGGCCTGCAGCCCCACCTACCCGTCCCCGGCCCAAACGGCAGGAGTAAGTGACCCTGGGCACCTGGGGCCCTCCAGGAGTGGGCGGGAGGCCTTGGGATCAGCATCTGGACGCCAGTCAGCCCGCGCCAGAGCGCCATGCTCCCCGACGGCCTCCGCTGGAGTGAGGCTGCGCTGACGCCCACACCGCTGACCCGGGCCTCTCTCCCGCTCAGGATGCCCCCCGCCGCCACCCCGTGAGCAGAGGGCCACAGCCCTGGCCCGACGCCCCTCCCGACAGTGACGCCCCCGCCCTGGCCACCCAGGAGGCCCTCCCGCTTGCTGGCCGCCCCAGACCTCCCCGCTGCGGCGTGCCCGACCTGCCCGATGGGCCGAGTGCCCGCAACCGACAGAAGCGGTTCGTGCTGTCAGGCGGGCGCTGGGAGAAGACGGACCTCACCTACAGGTAGGGCCAGTGGCCACGAGCTGGCCTTTGATCTCCACCTGCTGTCTGAGACACGCTGGAGCTGGGGGGAGGGCAGATCCCTATGGCCAACAGGCTGGAGTGTCCCCCCACTCTCGTGCCCACTGCTCAACACCTCAAACCCACACTTAGATGCACTCCCATGCCCTCCCTTGGGAGCACGGTCTCCACACCCACCTGGCCACCCCACACACCCGTGGGGCACGGCCGTCAGTCACCCACGCAACCTCTGCGGGCACCGTGCTGCGGGCCAGGCCCTGGGACTCTCGGTGAGGGAGGCAGACACGGCCCCTCCTCCGGGGGAGCGAGGTGCTCCCCCACGCCCGGTTCAGCTCTAGCACCGCACTCGGGACCCTCACAGGGAGGGACCCGCTGGGGCAGGCCAGGTGACGGCTCGGGTGACCTCGGCCCCTGGCGCTGAGACTACACTTCCTGCAGTGGGCGGCGAAGATGGGTGTGGTGTCCCACGTCGTTGCAGCGGGGACTCCTGGGGCCTCGGAAGTGTCCTGGGCGGGGAGCCTGGGGAGCAGGAAGGGCAGGTCTTGGGGTCCAAGGCCTCCCCACGGTCAGGTCTGGGAGGGGGCCTCGGGGCTCCTGGGTCCTTTCCGCCCAGTGCAGACCCTCGAGGCCACCTAAGGGCACACAGACCACACAAAGCTGTGCCCATGCAGTGCGGGGAGCGGTGCGCACCCTCAGAGCACACTGGGCCCACATCACGCACGCCTGCCCCCCCACTGTGCATCCGGGGAAACTCCTGGCCCCGACAGCCAGCGGGGCTGACGCTACCCCGTGAGCCAGACCCAGGCCCCCCTCACCGCCCCTGTCCTCCCCAGGATCCTCCGGTTCCCATGGCAGCTGCTGCGGGAACAGGTGCGGCAGACGGTGGCGGAGGCCCTCCAGGTGTGGAGCGATGTCACACCGCTCACCTTCACCGAGGTGCACGAGGGCCGCGCCGACATCGTGATCGACTTCACCAGGTGAGCGGGGGCCTGAGGGCAC
>NW_011483975.1:10978-12649 GCF_000754665.1 Bison bison bison | reverse complement strand
CGACAGGTACTGGCACGGGGACAATCTGCCCTTTGATGGACCTGGGGGCATCCTGGCCCACGCCTTCTTCCCCAAGACCCACCGAGAAGGGGATGTCCACTTCGACTATGATGAGACCTGGACCATTGGGGACAACCAGGGTAGGGGCTGGGGCCCCACTTTCCGGAGGGGCCCTGTCGAGGCCCCGGAGCCGGGCCCGGGCTCTGCGTCCGCTGGGGAGCTCGCGCATTGCCGGGCTGTCTCCCTCTTCCAGGCACGGATCTCCTGCAGGTGGCGGCACACGAGTTTGGCCACGTGCTCGGGCTGCAGCACACGACAGCTGCGAAGGCCCTGATGTCCCCCTTCTACACCTTCCGCTACCCACTGAGCCTCAGCCCAGACGACCGCAGGGGCATCCAGCAGCTGTACGGCCGGCCTCGGCTAGCTCCCACGTCCAGGCCTCCGGACCTGGGCCCTGGCACCGGGGCGGACACCAACGAGATCGCGCCGCTGGAGGTGAGGCCCTGCTCCCCCTGCCCATGGCTGCCTCTGTGGCTCCAACATGGGCTCCTCCTAACCCTTCGCTCTCACCCCAGCCGGACGCCCCACCGGATGCCTGCCAGGTCTCCTTTGACGCAGCCGCCACCATCCGTGGCGAGCTCTTCTTCTTCAAGGCAGGCTTTGTGTGGCGGCTGCGCGGGGGCCGGCTGCAGCCTGGCTACCCTGCGCTGGCCTCTCGCCACTGGCAGGGGCTGCCCAGCCCTGTGGATGCAGCCTTCGAGGACGCCCAGGGCCACATCTGGTTCTTCCAAGGTGAGTGGGAGCCGGGTCACACTCAGGAGACTGCGGGGAGCCAGGAGCGTCATGGCCAAGGGTAGGGACAGACAGACGTGATGAGCAGATGGACAGACGGAGGGGGTCCCGGAGTTCTGGGGCCCAGGAAGAGCGTGACTCACTCCTCTGGGCACAGCTGGGAGGCTTCCTGGAGGAGGCGGTTCTCGAAGCGGGAGTAGGATAAAAGGTATTGCACCCCATGAAGCACGTGTGATCCTTGCCCCTAGAGACAAGGCTCTGGGGCTCAGAGGTGGTGAAGTGACCCACATGAGGGCACAGCTTGGAGAATGTCGGGAGGGATGTGCCAGAGATGGGAGCCTGGAGCATGCCAAGGGGCAGGGCCTGCTGCCTGAGGGCTGGCACTGGGGTGGGCAGCCAAGTGCAGGGAGGGAGCGGGCGCCCAGGTGGCCTCTTTGCTGCTCAGAACGACCTTTCCCATGTGTACCTCCCAGCGCCGCTGGCATTGCCCAGTGTCGTTCTTGGGGGCAGGGGTACCAAGCAGGCATTATTACTGGCCTTTTGTGTTTTATGGACAACGAAACTGAGGCTGGGAACGTCCGAGGTGGTGTTGGTGGTGGAAGGTGGCCGCTGGGCAGCCCTGTTGCAGTACACGCCCCCCACCCACCGTTTCTCCAACAGGAGCTCAGTACTGGGTGTATGACGGTGAGAAGCCGGTCCTGGGCCCCGCGCCCCTCTCCGAGCTGGGCCTGCAGGGGTCCCCGATCCATGCCGCCCTGGTGTGGGGCTCCGAGAAGAACAAGATCTACTTCTTCCGAAGTGGGGACTACTGGCGCTTCCAGCCCAGCGCCCGCCGCATGGACAGCCCTGTGCCGCGCCGGGTCACCGACTGGCGAGGGG
>NW_011483975.1:9173-10878 GCF_000754665.1 Bison bison bison | reverse complement strand
CATGGAGACTGAGGCCCGTGCCCAGGTCCCTCGGATGTGGCTAGTGAAATCAGTCCGAGGCTCCAGCCTCTGTCAGACTGGGTGGCAGCTCAGACCAGACCCTGAGGGCAGGCAGAAGGGCTCGCCCAAGGGTAGAAAGACCCTGGGGCTTCCTTGGTGGCTCAGACAGTAAAGCGTCTGCCTGCAATGCGGGAGACCTGGATTCGATCCCTGGGTCAGGGAGATCCCCTGGAGAAGGAAATGGCAATGCCCTCCAGTACTGTTGCCTGGAAAATTCCATGGACAGAGCAGCCTGGAAGCTCCATGGGGTCGCGAAGAGTCAGACACGATGGAGTGACTTCACTGTCTTAAGGGCCACCTGAGGTCCTCAGGTTTCAAGGAACCCAGCAGTGGCCAAGGCCTGTGCCCATCCCTCTGTCCACTTACCAGGCCCTGACCCTCCTGTCTCCTCAGGCTTCGCCTACTTCCTGCGTGGCCGCCTCTACTGGAAGTTTGACCCCGTGAAGGTGAAAGCCCTGGAGGGCTTCCCCCGGCTCGTGGGCCCCGACTTCTTCAGCTGTACTGAGGCTGCCAACACTTTCCGCTGATCACCGCCTGGCTGTCCTCAGGCCCTGACACCTCCACACAGGAGACCGTGGCTGTGCCTGTGGCTGTAGGTACCAGGCAGGGCACGGAGTCGCGGCTGCTATGGGGGCAAGGCAGGGCGCTGCCACCAGGACTGCAGGGAGGGCCACGCGGGTCGTGGCCACTGCCAGCGACTGTCTGAGACTGGGCAGGGGGGCTCTGGCATGGAGGCTGAGGGTGGTCTTGGGCTGGCTCCACGCAGCCTGTGCAGGTCACATGGAACCCAGCTGCCCATGGTCTCCATCCACACCCCTCAGGGTCGGGCCTCAGCAGGGCTGGGGGAGCTGGAGCCCTCACCGTCCTCGCTGTGGGGTCCCATAGGGGGCTGGCACATGGGTGTCAGGGTCCTGCGCCTCCTGCCTCCCACAGGGGTTGGCTCTGCGTAGGTGCTGCCTTCCAGTTTGGTGGTTCTGGAGACCTGTTCCCCAAGCTCCTGGCCAAAAGGCCAGGTCAGCTGGTGGGGGTGCTTCCTGCCAGAGACCCTGCACCCTGGGGGCCCCAGCATACCTCAGTCCTGTCACGGGTCAGATCCTCCAAAGCCATGTAAATGTGTACAGTGTGTATAAAGCTGTTTTGTTTTTCATTTTTTAACCGACTGTCATTAAACACGGTCATTTTCTACCTGCCTGCCTGGGGTGTCTCTGTGAGTGCAAGGCCAGTATAGGGTGGAACTGGACCAGGGAGTTGGGAGGCTTGGCTGGGGACCCCCTCAGTCCCCTGGTCCTCAGGGCTGGGTGTTGGTTCAGGGCTCCCCCTGCTCCATCTCATCCTGCTTGAATGCCTACAGTGGCTTCACAGTCTGCTCCCCATCTCCCCAGCGGCCTCTCAGACCGTCGTCCACCAAGTGCTGCTCACGTTTTCCGATCCAGCCACTGTCAGGACACAGAACCGAACTCAAGGTTACTGTGGCTGACTCCTCACTCTCTGGGGTCTACTTGCCTGCCACCCTCAGAGAGCCAAGGATCCGCCTGTGATGCAGGAGTGAGTGAAGTCGCTCAGCCGAGTCCGACTCTTTGCGACCCCATAGGACTGTAGCCTGCCAGGCTCCTCTGTCTATGGGATTTTTCAGGCAAGAGTACTG
>NW_011483975.1:6502-7414 GCF_000754665.1 Bison bison bison | reverse complement strand
GGCCTGTTGGGGCGTGGCCGAGCAGCCCCCGCCCCGGCCGTCTGGGCACGACCACCCTTGTCCTGGGGCGTGGCCTATCGGGGCGTGGCCGAGAAGGCCCCGCCCCGCGTCCGGCAGTTTGGGGACGCTTACCCGTGTCCCGGCAGCGGAGATGCGCCGCGCGGCCAGGGTCCCGGGGGTCGCGGTGGCCCCGGGTCGGCGCTGAGTTCCACAACTCCAGCCGGACGTACAGAAACGGGGTGTTGGGTTATCCCTTGCTGCGCACGGGGCGAGGTGTTGGATCCCTCGCACGCTCCCTCCCTCATTGCCACAGCTGGAATCCTGAAACCGCTAATTGGAAACACCGAGCTTAGTGGGGACTCACCCGCTTGGTGTTCTTTGACTTTGAGGTGGGCGGGTGGGCGTTCTGACCTTCTATTATCAGCGAGAAGACAGGTTGGGAGAACGATGCTTGATTTTTGGATGGCTAGGGCCCGGCCGTCCCTGAGCTAGATCCATCAGCAAATGGGAGGCACCTGGCACTTCGGATATCTCGGACTAACTCTGAGTTAGTGCAAGTGAACGAGCCCAGAACCCCTTCATCCTTACCTAAAAGGTGACCTTTCGGCACTCTATTGAATCAGCTGGTGACTGACTGTCACTGGCAGCATGCACCAAGTATATTAAGTTCTTCCAGTGTCCCTCAACCTTTGGCAGTCTCTGGCTTGTGCTGTGTCCACACACACATTTTTAAATTACAAATCCGCAGTTCGGGTGTGCAAGTACTGAGCAGCAGTGCCTACCTTTTGTAGCGAGGCGAGTGTGGGTCTTGGGGAGTCAAAGCAGTTACAAACGCCAATGCTTGCTTCTCCTAGCAACAGTTTTCAGTATTACACATTTCACTCTTTTTTTTTTTTTTTTTTTACAATTTTT
>NW_011483975.1:4195-5732 GCF_000754665.1 Bison bison bison | reverse complement strand
CTTCCATACCCACACCTTCGTTTTCCATTTGGGAAACCTGGGTCCAGAGCGGGCAAAAGCTGGTGCAGGGAAAGCCCAGGGGGGCAGACCGAGTCCCTAAGTTCCGAAGGGACCCGGGAAGGGCCTGGGAGGCTGGGAGGCCTGCAGACCTGCACGGTGGTAGTGGGGGCGTCCGGGTCAGTGTCTTGTCAAAAACGTCCTGGAAACTGTGTTTACCCCTGATGGTAACCACGCTCAAGCCAGATAACTCGCCCTGCCCCTGCGGCAAGGTGCAGGAGGGACCTTGTGGCCACGTCTCTCATGCTGTTCAGCAGCCCTGATTATGTAAACCTCTAAATCCATGAAAAATGCAGAAACTGTCGCAAAGAAAACTCCTATAATGGGGTAGGTACGTGGGAAATCGCAGAAGTGGGTCCCTCGTGGGGTGAACTTTACAGCTGATGAACATTTGTCAAGAGGCGTAGGGAGGCCGAGAAGGGGGCAGTGTTGCCTGGTCACAGAAGGAGCCAGCACCCAGTCCAGCCACGGTCCCCTGCCACGTGATCGAGTGGTTGTTTCTGAAAAGTTGGCAGAAGAGTGGAGTTTCTTTGTAAAAACGTTAGGACTAGATTTGTTTTCGTCAAGTAAGTTGTACTTTGAGTAACTGGCACAGGCAGGCTATTGTTTGGGGCAGTGATGATGTATGCAGCAGTCTAGTGATTGCTGATAAGCGCTTTTGAAACTGTTTGGAAAATTCCTTTGGTATTTCTGGTTTGAGTTTCGTTACTAAACAAAGCAGCAAGGGCTACGGGGGAAATTATCCTACATCTGTCTGAAATTAAAAGCCCTTCTTGGTATTTATTACATCGTAAAAATATCAAAGTCTTAAGATAAAAGGAAGAGAGGCCTTACATTTTTGGACCGCGCCGGAGATCTTTACTGCAAAGTCAGAGCTTCTCGGGGAGCTCGGGGGGGCCGTGTCTCACCAGTGTCTGCGTGGCCCTTCCTGAACTTGGTGCTATCGTCGTCGGGAGGCAGAGCTTACCCCCTGCCAGTGGGCCAGGTGCGGGCCAGACCTTCGCTGCTGCGGAACCCCTGATGTCAGCAGATCGGGCTTTGCCTGCTTTCGGAGCCCGGCGCCTGCAGGCCGCGCGTGGTCTGCGTGTCACTGAGGTGGCAGAGCCTCTGCGCCAGGGCCCTGCCCTTCCCCGAGGAGCCCCGGCCCTCGTAATGAGCCTTCTCGCTTTACCCCTAGGTGGGAAACTACCTCCGTATGTTCCGAGGTTCTCTGTACAAGAGATACCCCTCGCTCTGGAGGCGACTAGCCACTGTGGAAGAGAGGAAGAAAATAGTTGCATCGTCACATGGTAAAAAAACAAAACCTAACGCTAAGGGTGCGTCTTCACGAGGGTTTGTAAACCTGTTTCAAAACCACTCGCTTATGTCATGAAGATAAAACGTTTTCACCCCGGCGCGTCTTCACGGCAGTCCTGACCTTAGCGTGGCGGAGCGTCCCCGGGGTGGGGGTGGGCTCCCCGGTGCGGGTGGGGGTCCGCGG
>NW_011483975.1:0-239 GCF_000754665.1 Bison bison bison | reverse complement strand
CAAGCGTCTGAAATAACAGCCTGATCGAAAGTGTGCAAACCCCCAGGGACTCCCAGCCACCCGCTGAGGGCACCCCCCCGAGTCGGGACCCTCTCTGTGTCTCCAGCCCTGGCCCCCTGCCCAACCATTGACCTGAGCCTCCTCTCTGCTGCCCTCGGGGCTCTCCTGGAAATCTGCCCGCAACCCCCCCGTGAACCCTGACCCTCTTTCCTGAGTGCCCAGCCCAGCACGTAGCACGG
>NW_011483974.1:18075-19851 GCF_000754665.1 Bison bison bison | reverse complement strand
TCTCCCTGCCACTCGCCCGCCCGCCCATGCCAACCCTTCCTGGCTCAGGCCCGCCTCCTCCTACCTGATCTTGCTCTGGCTGCCCCTGCCTGTGGCAGGGGCGCTGTCGTTCTGCTGGTCCCCATCCCGGTCCCGGTCTTTCTCCTCCTGCAGTCGCTGGAGCAGCAGCTGGTGGGGGAGGCTTCGCAGTGAAGGCCCAGGAGAAGCTGCCGGCTGCACCTCGCCCTTCAGGTTGATGTCACTGGCTGAGCGCTGCAGGGGCCGAGGCGAGGCCAGGGCGCTGGGGCCCGCCAGCCGCCGCCGCTTCGCGTAGCTGGGGGTTTCCCTGAATGGCACTGGGGTGGGGGGAGGGGAACAGGTGAGACTCCGGGCGGCCAGATTAGGGAACCAGCTTCTCCAGTTTTGCCTGGTGTCTCTAGATTTCAAAAGTAAGATCCTCTGTCCCAGGGGCTGCCTCAGTCCCAGGCAGAACAGGTCAGGTGATCACCCCATGACTGAAGCTGGGATGGGTGGGAGAGGGCAGGGTCACATACCAAGCTGCCTCTAACTCTAGCTTCAGAGGTAAACGCCTGCCCTTCCTGTCAGCCAGATGAGTCTCGGGACTCCTTAGATCTGCTCTTGGAACTGCCCATCTCACAGGCTTCCAGAGAGACAAAAAAACGGCCACATGTGACACACCTCACCAGCCGACCACTGTATGGAGCTATTTGCAGTTGACTATCACCAGAGAAACTGTAAAAGAGATATTCTAGACCAGGGGTTGGCAAACATCTGTAAAGAATCCGATAGTAAACAGTTCAGGCTTTGCAAGCCGTTCAGTCTCTGTTGCAAGGACTCAGCCCAGCCACTGCAGTGTGAAAACAGCCTCAGATAATATATATGAGCAAATGGGTGTGGCTGAGTTCTAATAAAACTTTATTTAAATAGCAGATGGTGATTAAAACATGATCCAACTATATGCTTTTACAAAAGAGTCACTTTAGATCCAAAGACACAAGTAGGCTTAAAATAAAAGGATAAAAGAAAATATTTCATGTAAATAGTAACCAAAAGAGATCTAAGTACCTTCATTAATATCAGACAAAACAGACTTAAAAAGTATTAAGGAGACAGAGGACATTATATTTGCTAAAAGTGTCAATTTGTCAACTAGATTAACAATTATTAGCATATATGTAACAAACAACAAAGCATCAAAATATATAGAAACAAACATTGATATATTTGGAGAAATAGACAGTTCTACAATAATATTTAAGACTTCAACACCCTGCTTTCAATAATGGACAGAGCATCTAGAGAGAAGATCAGTAAGAACACAGAAGACTTGAACCACTTGGACCTAACAAATATATACAGGACACTCCACAAAACAAAAGCAGAATACACATTATTCTCAAGGGCACGTGAAACATTCTCCAGGATAGATCATTTGTGAGGTCACCAAAAAAGTCTCAATAAATTTAAAAAGACTGAAATTATACAAAGTATCTTCTGCAGAGAGGATGGAATGAAGCTCAAAATAAATAGCAGGGGGAAAAAAACCTGGAAAATTCCCAAATATGTGAAAACTTAAACAACACTCTTAAACAACCAATATGTCAAAATAGAAATCATAAGAAAAATTGAAAACACTTTGAGAAAATAAAAACAAAAATACAACATACCAAAACTCATGAGACGCAGCAAAAGCGGTACTAAAAGGGAAATTTATAGCTGTAACACCTACATTAAAAAGCGAAGTCTCAAAAAAAAAAAAAAAAAGGAGCGGGGGGG